>NW_026890448.1:164888-196207 GCF_963514075.1 Conger conger
CGCCTATCTTCTTGAACAAAAACACATCTTATCAGTGAATAACAAGATTTTGTACAGGAAGTGACTGTACTCGGAAAGTTAGATCCCTTTCCCCCCGTGATTTCGGCGCGGCTCCGACGCCAACCTCAAAAATTTGCCGCCGAGCGCCAGCACCTGACATGGAAAGTTCTGGAACCGCTGAGAACATTCCTTTAATGTGATGTCTTTCGCAGAGCGACAGAACTGCAGTGTCAGGCTCGAGCCGTGGGTGGTGTTGTCTCAGACCTCACCCAGACCGAGTGCCCTTGTATAGTAGCGGCGCTTTGCTACCTTGGTGTCAGTGCCACTCTTGTGTCCATTTTTGACCCATTTTTTTTAGAAAAGCAAAGTCTTGAAATTCTGCTTCAGTCACTGCGCTATTCTCTCTCTTTCTCTCTCTTTCTCGCCCTCTCTCTCTCTCCGTCTCTCTCGCTCTGTCTCGACCCCTGACCTTCCACAAACAGACGTTGATCTTTGACTGCTGGTAAGTGCTGTGTGTTTGATGGTTCTGCCTCATATAACTCGCCCTGTTTACACTGGACGTTCCCACTACTGATGTCTAATGTCACACAGGCTTTCCTTCAACAGGCAGGCTTTACATAAGCTGACACAGTCAGGGAGGGGGGTTCGTTTGGCGGGGGGGAGGGGGGGGGGGGGTATGGCGGGGTGGGGGAGAGGGGATACGGGTGTGGAGAGCAAGGTGGGGGAGGGGGCGGTGTGCGTGCGTGTGTGCGTGAGGAAAACCAGGCCCTCGAACATCCCCTTCAGAAGGGAGGTTGGGTGTCATGGGAATATTTTAGCGAACGGCTGCATTTTTATTTCTGAGGTCACCCATAAACACGTGCGGTGGAGTGCCGCACGCTGTAAAAAAAAGCAGAACGAAACACGGGAGGAGGAAGAGCATCTGCAGGACTGCGTGCGGATTTGCTCACCCTTTGCCCCTCGACCTTTGACCTTTTTAGTAAGGGTGATTGTAATTTTCAAAAAATAATAATATTTTTCTCTGGCTCAGTTTCTGGTTTATAATTTTGCATAAAATTGCTGGAACAAGAGGAGTTGCTTATGTGTTAGAGAGCCGTCACGCATGCAGTGAGAGAGGGACCTTCCCGGGAAAAAATTGGTCACCAAGAGGTTAACCACGGCTGGTCACCAAGGATCCCGATTCCTGGGAGTGTTTTATAAAAAACCCCATTCGTTCTGGGCTTACACTGCCTCTTTGAGGTTCACCAAATAGCTGCTGACTTTATGAAGAATTTATTAGCCGATCAACATCTGCAAACGGTTTCAGCTGTTGTTTGTGTCGGACTGAGCCAACCAGAACGCCCTGCTCGCCACGGCCCGGTGAGGGCGTCCCGTGGGTCAGCTGACCGCGGAGCGCCGTTAAAGAATCCCCCTCCTCCATTTTGTGGATGGAAGCCACCCACCGCCCACCCCACAGCGGGGAGTAGTGTCGGACGTTTACGCACGACACTCTCAGCACAGAGGAAACCAAAGCTTTTCCACTTTTTTTTAAGTGACCTCAGAGGATGCCATATTACTCATGGTTTGCTTTGCATGAAAATCCAGTTTCATTTAGCCGGGCAACTTGTGCTCTATGTTTGCAATTTTATCCCCCCTCGACAAGGTTCTGGGGTCAACAGTGCACAGTCCTGTATTACTACTACTGAACTACTACTAATACTACTACTACTGCTGCTGCTATTAATACTACTATTACTAATACTACTTTTACTGCTAATGCTGCTACTGCTACTACTACTACTACTGTTCCTGCTACTACTGCTATTATTACTGATACTACTACTACTACTAACTAACTAACTTACTGCTAATACTGCTACTGCTGCTGCTGCTGCTACTACTACTACTACTGCTACTGCAAGTCAGAATCTTTAAGCTGGGTCAAAATTTGTTGCATCCATTGGGTCAAGCAGAATGTAGTTTTATGCAAGAGTAGTACTGGACTAGCCAATGCAAAGGAATTCACTGTGTGGAAGTCACACAAGCAGAAGTTCAGTGAACCCTGCTCAGGGTAATTTACACAAAATGGTAAAATTCAGTTAAAGATAACTTTGTCAAAGGAACCAGGACCAAAGGGTTGGGTTGAGGCCACTAATCTATGCTGAAATAAATGTGATTATCCTATTTGCTGATTTAATTTTGGGGAAATTGACAGCAAGGTTGTACAGGGCCACACTTGCATTGCTTTCAATAGTTGGTTGAGTGCTTGCACAATTAAGTTTGTTGTTTCCGTCTACCCCCCTACTAAACAGTGCACAATGTGAAAACAAAATCCATCTTACTTGGCCACAAATGTTAAGAAAAGTGATGCTTCATGAAAAAAATCGGGACACCAATCCAGCTGAGAAATCTAGCCTCTTCTGATACAGATGTTAGATCACCGATGAATAATCGAGGTGAGACCATTAACGCTGACTGTCTCTCTTCCCCAGTCCCTACTTGCCTCTGGATTATTTCACTTTTGGCACAGTGGCCTTCTTTGTTCAGTGTTTACCCCACGCAGGAGTAACCCGTACAGGTATTAGGATGGATTTCAGACGGGGATGTAACTAGCTGTGCTTCATCCATGGTATACAGCGTCAGTTGGTGCAGTGGATTAGGCTGTTAAGCCGTTGGGTGGTGCCCTCTGGTGAAACTTAGTCGGTTTAGCGGCTCTCGGTCTGTGTAGACTTACCCAAGGCACCAGCTGTGACCTCCATTTTGTGAGAAATATTTATCTGGTGTGAAAGGACTGCCGATTTCGTGGTGCTCTGAGTTTTTTATTGTAAATTTCAAATGGCCTGATGGACTGATTTCTTAAATGTGCCTTTTTCCCTCACAGTGCTATTATTCACACCCTGGGAATGGTCATAGACTGGTTTGAAGACCATCAGAATAATGAGAGTTTGTGTTGGATTTTAAAGGACTTGGATTCCCAGCGTACATTAGGGTCCCATGCTATAATGGTAGAGTTATGAGAAATGAAACAGTTGATCTATGGTCAGTGTTGAATTGAGCTTTCTCTTAAGGGATGTCATCGAACGTTCGGCCTTCAGTGCCATCGATGGGGAGGGGAGGAGGAGGTAGGGTCGTGTTGAGCACGGTGGGTTGGGTTGGGTTTGGGGGGGGGGGGGGGAGGAGGGAGGAGGGAGGAGGAGGTGGGGGTGGCATTAACCTTATCAGCATGGGAACCCGCGGGAGATACGCGCGGAGGTGTTGTAAACGCGCTCTCCTGCGCTCCGCCGTTCGCTCCCTCACCTGATGTGAAAAGCGCGGCGGGTTCCGCGATTCGGCCGGGTTCCCCGCGGCCCTTTCTCCGACCGAGGAAGTCCCTGTGAAAACAGAGATAGGGCCGGTCTGAGAGCAGAGCGTCTTCCCACTCGCGCTGGGAACTTCCACCAGCGCCCCGGAGTTTCCACCCCGACCGCCATGCTGACCACCCCCCCCCACCACCAAAATCCTGTCACTCGTAACCAGCTCTGTTCCACTTCCTGTGGAAAATGAGGACTTCCTCCCATTGCAGCGACACCAGGGGCCTCCGTGTGACTCACCATGTACCGTTTGCCATCCTTTCCTGTCATATTAGCCGCATTTCCGCGTTACCACGCAAGCCCCAGCCCATCGGGACAAACGAGCCGGGCGTGCGATTTTGTTTTTTCTGCATTCCAATTACGGTGTTGACAGGTAGAAATAAATCCTGCTGTTCAAATACTGGCGTGCACATTTCCGTGATTCCCACAACGGCGGCAGAAGCCCGGGGGCCATTCTCCGTACCCTTCTTAGAAAAAAGGAGCGACTTGCAATTAGCATGTACACAAAGGTAATCGCGCGTGTGCGATGCGATGGAGAGGCCTGCGGAAACAATGCGCGCAGGCGGCTTTTAAAACAATAGCGCTGAGTTCTGCCGCAGGGGCTTGCCAGGAGTCTCCAGGACCGCGCTCTGGGGAACGCGCAAAGCAAACACGCGGTGGGTGAAGGATGAGCCCTCGCCCTGGGAAAGCGGGCCCGAGGTTATTACTCAGGTGGTTATATAACCGCGCCAGCTCCACTGAGTCATCGCCGCTGTGTGTGGAGGGAGCAGGGGGTGGGGGGGGGGACAGGCAGAGCGCTGCATGCTGGGACGGTGGAGGACTCGCTGGAGTGGGGCAGTGGGACACTAGCACCGGGTTGAGGGAAGGGGTGTGGCACGGGCTGAACTGAACACTCATGACTGTGTTGGTTTGAAGCTTTGGCCCGGGGTTTTTTTACTCTCTGCAGTTCCAACTGACCTTTTCCTTCCCCAAGACCGCAGAGCTGCACGGGACTGAGGCAGAGATTTTGGTGGGTTTTTAGTTACGGTCGTCTTGGTGCTTGTCTGGCAACTCTCAATCCGCGTCTCTCCCTGTCCAGGAAGGCGAGATGGGCCTCGCAAATATGGCGTGGTAAAATCAACAATGATCCATAACTCGGCTCATAATTCATCCCGAAGCTTAATTTCTTTTTTTCTTGACAAACCGAATTTGCCGAGTTGAGTAATCACCAGAAGGAACCATTTTAAAAAGTAAACCCTTACGTTTATTTTTCAGTTAAGTAATGCTAAGGACAACTGTTGATTGAGACCAGGCCTTGGTAAACACAAGCTGAGATCCAGTCATGCAGAAACTTTAAAATCTTTATAATCAGGGCTGTTAGTCAACCATATTTTAAAAACTTTTTTTTTTTTCCTTTCCTCTTTTAAATGGCTCGTTCCTTAACTTACCAATTAAGGATGAAAGGTCCTGCAGTTACTCCGAGAGGCAGACCAATAAATCTCGGGGAGTCTCTTTAAGAGCAGCTGAGAGGCCCCGCCGTCGCTGGCCCTTTAAGTGAGCGGAGAGAACGTCTCGTTAATGAATCCGCTCCGTTTGTTTGTGCGGCCACCCGAGGTCCAGCTCCAGATTAAATCACGGGCGGATGTGGTTCGCATCTAATTTTACAAAAACAAATCTCTGCGAGACCGTGTTTACTCAAAGGGGAGGGGGGGGGGGGGCAGGGGGGCAGGGGGGGGGGGAGGGCGGGGGTGGCTAGGCCCTCCCGGACCCCCTGCTGGGGGAATAAGAAACTTATTAGCTTTGGTGCTATTTTTAAACCGCGCTACATTGGGCCACATTCGCAAGAAGGGACATTATTAGAAGGGGGGGGTTGTATGTTAGTGTCCTTTGCGGTGAGGTGGTGTTTTTCGGTTGGAAAACAGGAAACCAGGACGACAGGCTCAGCTGTTCTTTCCTTCCTTTCCTTCTTTCCTCCTCTTTTGCTTTTTGTTCGTCTTCGTCTTCGTCTTCGTCTTCGTCTTCGTCTTCGCCTTCGCCTTCGTCGACGCCGTGCGCGGCGGACCTGGGCGATGTGCGCTATGCCTGGAATTGAGTGAGAAGGTGGGTAAACACTCGGGTCGTAAGCCAAAGCTAATATTGACTCGGGGCCTGAAGGCCGCGTGGTGGAGGAACAACAAGGGTGGGTTTGTGGGGGCATTCCGCTCGGCGTAGGGCAGCAGTGAGGGGCTTCAGCACACCTCACCTGAGCGGGGCACATCTGAACACACCACACCTGAACACACACACCAGACCTGAACACATACACCACACCTGAACACAAACCAGAACACACTCCAGAACATATATCAGAACACACTCCAGAACACCAGAACACACCTGAACACACATACCAGAACATACACGCCACACCTGAACACACACACCACACCTGTACACACACACCACACCTGAACACAAACCTGAACACACACCCGAACAAACACCCGAACACACACCCGAACACACACCAGGACATACACCAGAACACACACCAGAACACACTCCAGAAGACCAGGACATACCTGAACACACACACCACACCAGAACACACCACACCTGAACACACACCAGAACACACACCTGAACTCCTGGCTCTGTGAGCTCACAGCCTCACCCCACCCCCGGAGCTAGCCGACGGATTGCAAAACACATCAGTCACATCAGTCTGACATCTGAATAGACTCTGACCGGGTAGGCTGTGAGGCAGAACTCCTGTACTGTACATTTGCATTCACTGGAAAACACATTTGGAGCGCCTCCATGCATTTAAATGCGCAGTGTGATCCCATGAGTTAGATGTGTTTTCATTGCGTAAGAGTTGGTTTATTTGATTGCATTTGCATCGCCGTATTTCACACTGTTTTTGCGGACGACCTTTCACCCGCTTGCGTTTGGCCAATGGCGCGTAGAATGCGCTGCCTCTGCGTTTCCCTCTGACCGCGGAGCCTGGCTCTCCGGGACCCTCTTATCTGCACAGTCATAAAAATAGGAGAGCAAAAAATATATAAATAAATGAAAGCGAGAGAGGGGGAGAAGAGAAACCGGACCTCTCGGAGCAGCCCGAGAAATTCCCAGAGGAGTCTCTGGATGTTCCTCGGGTAAAGGAACTTTCAAATTTAATAACCTCTCTCTCCCCCCTCTCTCCTCTCTCCTCTCCTCTCTCCTGCTCCGTCTCCCCCTCTCTCTCCTTTGCATTTTTTCCCTCCTGTTTTTCCTCTCCCTATCTCCTCTCCCTTTCTCGCTTCCCTTCTCTCTTTCCCTCTCACTACCTCACTCCTCTTTGCCCTTTCTCCCTCCCTCTCTCCCTCCATCTCCCCCTCCCTTCATCTCCCTGCTTCTCACTTATAGCCATTTTCTGTTTTCCTTTCCTTTTTCCTGCCTCTTTCCTTCTTCCTCTTTCTCATTCCATTGCTCACTTTTCTCTCCTCCTTTTCTTCCTCTCTTGTCTTTCATTCCCCTTCTCTAACTGCAGTAACGAGGCCCAGCCAGAGTCATAGCGTTAACGAGCTGCGGTAACAAGGCAACAGCCAGAGTCAGTGCAGTAACAAGGCAACAGACAGAGTCAGTGCAGTAACATGGCAACAGACAGAGTC
The DNA here is from genome assembly GCF_963514075.1 of Conger conger. Taxonomy (NCBI): domain Eukaryota; kingdom Metazoa; phylum Chordata; class Actinopteri; order Anguilliformes; family Congridae; genus Conger; species Conger conger. The sequence continues at coordinate 171,829 of NW_026890448.1, forward strand.
AGTGCAGTAACATGGCAACAGACAGAGTCAGTGCAGTAACATGGCAACAGCCAGAGTCAGTGCAGTAACATGGCAACAGACAGAGTCAGTGCAGTAACATGGCAACAGACAGAGTCAGTGCAGTAACATGGCAACAGACAGAGTCAGTGCAGTAACATGGCAACAGCCAGAGTCAGTGCAGTAACATGGCAACAGACAGAGTCAGTGCAGTAACATGGCAACAGCCAGAGTCAGTGCAGTAACATGGCAACAGCCAGAGTCAGTGCAGTAACATGGCAACAGCCAGAGTCAGTGCAGTAACAAGGCAACAGCCAGAGTCAGTGCAGTAACATGGCAACAGACAGAGTCAGTGCAGTAACAAGGCCACAGCAACAGGCTCCCATCGACTGGAGAGGAAAGAATGCGGAGCATGCCGTCCGCGTTAGTGACACCGCCATAAGCCAACGCGGTAATGAGCGCTATAAACATTTACAAGACCGCGTGTGAGACGAGATGTAAGTGCTCCATCAGCGAGGAGGCTGATTGACCAGGATCAACACTCCCACCGAAAACCACCGACTGTAACCTCAGCTGACGGGAAAACATCTATAGTTTCTCCATTTCGTGCAAGCCTGAAAAAAGAGGGAATTAAGGGGATTGATTATCGGACAGACCAAGACCTGGTTTCATATGTTTATTGTCAAAAACTTTTTGGGGGGCTTTGTGTAAAACTTTGACAAAGGCATATGCGGTGTGTGAAACCTGGGCCTTTGTCTATCCGATTATCTGAGTTGCACTTTTTCACACTGATGGTGAAACAGTTTGCGGGATTCTCCAGAATGTACAAAAACAGTGTTCTGAGCTGTCAGAATGGCGCTGTTTGGGAATGCCCTGTTTCTCCTTTTCCCCCTGGCCTGAGTGCTCCTCATTTTTCTGCAACCAAAGAAGAAGAAGGAAACGTCTGTGCGTGTGGAGAGACCTGGCGGGCCACCTTTTTTCTGTTTGTGGCCGTATCCACTCCTCCAGCGTAATGAGCGGTTACCTGATACTCCACCTGTCAATCACCCCCCCCCCCCCCCGTTCCTCTGCCTTCAGACCGCAGCGTGTCAGTCATCGCCAGCTCTTTAGGTTAAACTGGAATGACCAGAACTCTCCGAGATAATAACATGTCTCTGCCACCGAGGAGTCTGGTAACATACGCACACACACACCAATGCTTATACAGTGAAATGCAGTGCTAACACACACACACACACACGCACACACCCGCACAAACTTACTATACACATTTTTAAATCTCTAAATAAAAAAATAAAAATAGTTTTCATATTGTTTGTTTATTAAGAACATGAGTTTGCTGAAAGTTGAGAGAGACATGAGGTGGGGGGAGGGGCGGTGTGATGAGCCGGCGTCATGTGACTTGTTGACACCGAGTCCGTGCTGGGTCAGAGTCTGACTCGCTTCTGTTTGACCCAAGACTGTAACTCAGTCAGGCTCTCCAGGCAAATCCCCCTAGCCGGATTCCATTCTGGAAGCCGTCCCTTCCATGTTCAACGTGCCGGTAAAAACCCAGAACTTCCCAGAAAGTCCCCCACGGAACCCGTTTTCCACCGGCTCCCATTAACCTGTATGGCCCTGCATTGTTCTCGTCTCTCCCTCTCTCCCTCTGCTTCTCTCTCTCTCTCTCTCTCTCTCTCTCTCTCACACTCACTCTTGATGTCTCTCTCTCCGTCTCTCTCTCCCTCTGTCTCTCCCTCTGTCTCTTTCCCTGTCTCTGCCTCTCTCACCCTCACTCTTGCTCTTACTGGTTTCCCTATCCCTCTCTCTCTCCCTCTCTTTCTCTTTCTCTTTCTCTCTCCCTCTCCCTCTCCCTCTCCCTCTCCCTCTCCCTCTCCCTCTCTTTCTCTTTCTCTTTCTCTCTCTCTCTCTCTCCCTCTCTCTCTCTCTCTCCCTCTCTTTCTCTTTCTCTCTCTCTCTCTCCCTCTGTCTCTCTCTCTCTCTCTCCCTCCCTCTCTTTCTCTTTCTCTCTCTCTCTCTCTCTCTCTCTCTCTCTCTCTCTCTCTCCCTCCCTCGGGTCGGCCTATGCCAGGAGGCCCTGCAGCCTGCATTGTTTGAATTCCATCAACCGCTAAGAGCACACGCCCCCCCCCCCCCCTCCCCCCTCCCCCCAGCGCCTCAGAAGCCCTCCGTGCCGATGCGCGCTCGCTCCCAGTCAGACCTGCCCGCTTGCACAACATGGGTAATCCCCCCGGCTGGCACGCTGCTCCCGCGCTCCAGCCGCGGCTCCGTGGGACCGGAGAGCGCTCGGCTTGTGGGGCGCATTATAACCCTTTTAATGCCAGCATCCCCCCAAAAAAAAAAAACAGAAAGCACACCGAGACCCCGAAGGATAAACTGTTTACAGAGGAGAGCGCATCATTTACGTTCCCCTGTCCGTTTTGGGAACCGCTTAGCTCCTCGACATGCCTCCGAGCGAAACCGCTCGCGCTCCTCTCCCCCCTCGAAACCCGGGACCCGACGCTATGCCCGGAGTAGGAAGCTCTCGACGAGAGATTGCTTTTTTTTTTTAACGTTGTTGATTTTTTTGCCTAATGCTTGTTATGAATCTTTCTAAACCCACACAAATCAAATCAGAGGAGGCTTTCTGGCCTTGTCTCCCCAGGATGAACAATAGGCGTTCTGTAGCCAGGCACAGGCTAGCACTGTTAGCGGTCGTGGTCGCGCAACCTCTCTCCCAACCTCTCTCCCGTGCTACACAAAGAGGACAAGGGTTCCTGAACTGGTAACTCTGCTCTGGTCCGGCCCACCCGTCGGACGGGAAACAGCGACCAGTCCTACTTTAGGACCCCCTGGTGCTGCGTCAACAGGAGTGAGGGGCCGCAGGGGACAAGGCTCGGCTTCAGAGAGCCCACCGCCACAACAAACGGGAACAACACCGTCGCAAAAGTCCCCCCCCCGGGGGACGGAGGCGCCGAGAGACCTCTGAGAAAAACCGCTGACACGTGTCGAGAGGAGGCTGACGACTGTATATCAACCCCACGTCACCCTGTGGACGTGTCCTCTGTCACGTCTGGAGTCGAGGGTGGAGTGACGGAGCCAGCCCGAAGCAGTGGCTCTCAACATGGTCTCCGACATTCCCTTGCTCCAACCGTCGAGGGACAACTCGGTAACGCGTCGGGGCCGGGGGGCCGGAGTAGGTGGTGACAATCCAGTTTGTCGTCAAAGGCGGATAGACTTGGGTTCTTTCAGTATGTGTGGTTCTGTTTAACGCTTGTTTTTCCAGAAAGTAAGCAGTGCCGCATGAAGGCCATACAAAAACACGAAGTTGGTGAGCGATTTGGCCAAGATGCAATGCTGTATATGAAACACTTCAGACAGAAGGTTTGAATATGCAGCATCCCAGCTAATAAGGGACTGTAACCATTGGCAGCAGTTGCAGGCAGCCATGAAATCGTTAGGGAGTGAAATCCCTACGTTGTGAAGAGAGGGCAGCTCTCTTGCCTCTCTTTAGCTGGTATAGGTAAGCAACCAGTCGCAGGACTTAAATTCCTGTACCTCTCTGCTTAAAGTAGCGCGCGTCCCCGGAGACTCTCGTGGCCGCTAGCTCCACATTTTTAAATTTTTTACATTTTTGGCATTTGGCAGACGTTCTTATCCAGAGCGACGTACAGTTGATTAGACTGAGCAGGAGACAATCCTCCCCTGGAGCAATGCAGGGTTAAGGGCCTTGCTCAAGGGCCCGACTGCTGTGCGGATCTTATTGTGGCTACACCGGGATTAGAACCACCGACCTTGCGGGTCCCAGTCATTTACCTTAACCGCTACGCTACAGGCCACCCCTCCCCTCCACCAGCGGTTCTGGACACAGCAGCACGGCCTCCTTATCATCACACAAACCCTCAAACCTGCCGCTGCCATCTCGGCCTCCATAGCAAGCTATTTCTTTAATACGAAAATTGCAACCATCTGGTAATATCACCCAGGGTTCAAACATGGACTGCAGGCAAAACTCTCCGCATTGTTACTGTTTTTGCATTTTCTTTTGGTAACCTCTGCCTCCTCCTCCTCCCCTCATCCCCCTCTCTTTTTTCATCGGTTAAGGCACTTAGAGACGTGCCAAGCATAACATGATTACCGTCACGGGCCCCTGAGATCGCGGGCCGAATGTTGTCGCTCGAGAGGGCCGTGTTTATTAATCGATGGCTTTTATTTATTTCTCCGAGCGGGTGAAGGTGAAGGGCCGCGGGGCCCGGCCGGTTCCGCTCCAACAGCTCCAATCAAAAGGCAGGAAAAAACACGGAGGAAATTTAGACGATCCCCTCAGCGTGGAAGAGAAGAAGAAGAAAGAAAAAAAAAAGAGGGAGAAAAAACAGCTGCCATGTGGTCCTCATTTCAGCGAGGTTTGAACAGTAAATGGAGCAAGGAGAGAACTGGCTGGCCACCCCCACATAGACCCCCGCTCTGGAGGGGGGGGGGGGGGGGTGGGGGGTGGGGGGGGGGCCGCGGTCCCACGCCGTTAAGCGCTCCGGAGTGGGCCCACAAAGCAACCCCCGTGCCGCACAATCCCCGCTCTGTTCTGCCTCTCCGCCGTTTCCCCATTTTCTCACGGATTCCCCTCGTGCCAGCGCTCCGCGTTTCCGTCCAGCGGCCAGCGCCAGCGCCAGCCCGGGGAAACGGGCGTTACGGGGGCGGGGTGGGCGTGAGTTTGGAGTCGGGCAGGGGAGGGGGGGGGTTGTCCGTGTGACCGTTAGTGTGTGGTTCTTTGGCCCAGGTTGCCTGTTCTGTGTGGGCTCTGTGTACTGTAAGTTCAACACTTACACGGCAAACCGACAGCGGTACGCTATATTCAAAAATACATAAATTTAACTGACTCTTAAAAATGGGGGGGGGGCACACACACACTCACACACATATAATTCATAACATTCATAACTGTTAAGACGGGTGATTAATTTGAAATACAATATAGGTTACATTACATTACATTACATTACATTAATGGCATTTGGCAGATGCTCTTATCCAGAGCGAAGTACAGTTGATTAGACTAAGCAGGAGACAATCCTCCCCTGGAGCAATGCAGGGTTAAGGGCCTTGCTGAAAGGCCCAATGGCTGTGCAGATCTTATTGTGGCTACACCGGGATCGAACCACCGACCTTGCGGGTCCTAGTCATTTACCTTAACCACTACGCTACAGGCCACCCTACGCCCTACACCCATGGGTGTAACCCGTATTGTAAATGCAGGAATTACTTGTTTTGATAGTGGAGCTTTCAAAGCTCCGCGAAACGTTGGTTTTTTTCCAATGAGGAAGGCCGTCATGGAGCAGGCTTATACTGTAAATAAACGCGGTAAACCAAGGCATGTTTATATTGCCATAAACAGGAAGGCGTTTGCAAGTTGGGGTAACATGTATGGACACAGTGGAGGTTTCAAAAATTGGCTTGACTCACGTGATTTTAAAACCAGAGAATAAGAGCCAGGGTGCAGTTTGGATTGCACTGCATGTTGGGATGGAGTGGGGAGGCACAGCCTCCCAGTCTGTTTGCGAGGGGTCAAAAATCTTTCTGTCTTCTGCCGGGAGCCCTCATCCCTTTCAAATACGCAGCCGTACCCAGCAGATGTTCTTGAGCTTTGCCGTTTAGAGGTCATCTGCGAAGAAAAGCTCTGAGTCGAAATTCCACAAAGGCTGCTCCGGCAATTTGTAAGACGTCAGGACCTTTGCTGTTCCGTTTCGCCGTTGGCGACGGACAAAGACGTGACATTACGAGATTAAGAGCACAAAGCTCGACTCATTTCGCTGTGACATCGTTCAGCCGTTTCCTTCTCCTCCCACAAACAAACAACAGAGTAATTGGAGCGTGTAGGTCTACGCCAAATGTCACGGCCTACTTTTAGTTTGTCAGTTTCTAAAGTTCCTGTAGGTACAACTTCAAGTATAACAGGACATTTAGCTGTTATGATTCACTTTGTCTTCATTAGATGGTAACTACTTGGCTAATTTTGGCTAAATTCTCTGGCTAGTAAGCCCGTTAGCGTAACCCTACCGCGCCCAGACTGCACATCTTGCCGATTATCTTGGCCTACTTTCCTTAGCTCTTTTGAAGCATTTGACGGCCTCTTGTTGAGACAGTAGCAGTAAAATATCGGATTGGTGATTGGCTGGAAAAGTTCATAGGGCGACGTTCAAGTGTTCCCTGCGCGAAAGTGGATCCTGACAGAAGAGTGTCGGACATCTTATTCCGCGTTTGGGACCAGTGGTCGTTCCTCGCGCTGGTGTTCGGCACACATGGAGGCTGTGACTCCTGCCCCCTGAGCTGGATCGTGTTTTGGGTCCCCTGGCCGTGTGGCCAGATGTTTGGCTCTTTGGCCGGGGCCCCTCAGGTGGACCTTGGCCTTTGTCCGGGGCCACGGTCGCACAGGAAGTGGCCCTCGCACCGCGGGATCAGCGAGCTGCCAGTAAATCAGCGGTCGTTGTTGCTCCCCTGGCAGCGCGCGATTTGGGAGCACTGAAGTCCCTTTTAATCATTAACCCCCCAACCCCAACCCCAAACCCACATTTTTTATTTTTTATTTTTTTATTTTTTACTCCTGTCCAAACTCGGTATCTCCAGAGGCGCTTGTAATTGGCTTCGCAAACCAGATGTTGTAACACTTCCCTCACGCTTTCCCTAATGAACAGACCGATGACGTGTTGATCGTGACCCGGCCAATAAGAAGTCCATGAAGAACATGATGGTGGAGGGAGCTCTGATGTCAATGTTCCTGCCCGATGTGATTATCTCCACGTACCCTTCTGCTCGGTCTGTTCTTCATCGCCTTAATAAGTCAGGAACAAGGCAAGGGAGACGTCTACCTTCATTGCATTTCATAGTCTCAAGAGCCACAGAATTTGAAGGCGCTCTTCAGTATCTGGCACTATAAGCAGAGGTGATGCACTGCAGTGTCTCCACGCAGTAAGTCACAAGCAACACATTTCAAACGAAACTGCGTAGTCGTCCTCTGGCCCGTGGAGTGAGAAGCGGCTAAGATTGAGTGTAAATACTGGAGTGACTGCAGATGACTGTATTTGAACCCTGAGTGTCTCTAAAATCAACCCTGTGTGTGTTAGGGCTACATTATGTGCTCACTTGTAACAATCAAGACGATGTTCTCTGCTCCTCATTTGTGTAAAGAGCTTTCCAGCTCAGTCATTTCTCGCCTACTCTCTTGATTTAGGCTAGCTCTCGAAACTTGCTTTGACATCCACTTGTTTGGTCGATTGTTTGTTAGCGTAGCGACGGTTACTCTGTACAAAAAGAGAGCTATCGCCGTAATTTGAAACAGTCACGGAGCAGGAATGCCCAGGGAGCCTCCTCCTGGTGGTTGTTTTCCCTCTGGAAGGCAAACGCATAAACAAGGAGCTTGGCTTGGGCGCTTTAACGTGAAGCGTGTCGGCCAAAACTCCTAATGCCGATATCCGCCGAACAGGAACGTTTCTCAAAGGGCGTAGCCACGGCCCTCCAAAACTGTACCGTTTTAAAATATATTTCATCACATTTTCCCCGAAAGCGCGCTCGCATTTGCAATATATTGAAGCATTTCATTTCTGTTGGGTGCGTTCATCATTTTGATGTACTCTCACACCCGTCTGTTCAAAGTCCTCCGCCCACACGCTTCCACATTCTCACACCCACACACACACACACTCTGCCAGCCACAAACGGCCACTCGCTGCTGTTAACCGTTGAATCGTGTCACGTGTTACATTGTTTGCATTGTCACAATTCAAACGCGCGGTCCACGCCTGGTCAATGTAGCGGTTACAATGCGCACATACACACACGGTGTAAACCCATCGTTCCAGTGTAAATGTTGCTACGAAGGCCTTATACAGATGTTTGCTGTTAAGGACGCTTTAGTTCACTCCCTCCTTTCCTTCCCCAAACTGTTATTTAACCCGGCGTGTAAAATGAAAGGTTTGTTTTTCTTGTGTAAACAACACAAAGAGGGAATCATCTCGCAGAGGAAATGTATACACGGTGACGGCATTCTGTTTTTTTTTGTTTTTTTTTTACGGCTTGCAAACATTATTTAAGGAGATGTTAAACACTCATTATCTCGCACACGTAGAGCACAGCTCATCCCCTCCTCTACCCCCACGCAATCCGGTAACAATGTCACGGTGGAAAGTTGCAGTCACCAGCGGCTGGCCTCCTGGACCGCTTCACGGAGATGACAAAAGCTGCACTTCGTCAACGTAGGTTGCGCCCGGTGAATTAGCGGAGGCTGTTTCGCATAGAAGCGGACAACATTCGAGGGCGAAAATAGAATAAAGGCCAAGGAAACGCGATAAAGAAACCGTGGAGTGCCAGAGGGTCTAACTGGCTGCAGAGGAACTGGCCTTGGTTTATGTCAGGGATCAGCAAATCACGGTCCTCAAGGGCTAAGAACTACTGGTTTCCCTTCCCTTCTTTACCTGGGAATCAGGTGGGAATACAGTATGGGCAATCAGTATCACTAATTACCCCAGGGAGAAGAACAACAGGGCTGTATTTCTGTTCAAGGGCCAGAGTTGGTGGTCCCTGGTTTGTGTCGTGCTTATGAAGGCTTGAGAGCTTCATGCAGATGCTTCTTCTCTGGGGCAGAACGGTGTATAGGCCAAACAGCTTCCTCACACTATTTATAAATCAGAGCGCAAATAATCTGTATTGTACATGTGTGTAAAGAAGATGTCTTCTTGAAATATGAACAGCTATTGGTTATTATTCTGTCGCTCTTGCAAAGTGTGGTGACAGTATGCATTAGCAGACCTAGTCATGGTCTTAATTTTGGACGTCTGAATAAAACATGCATTTGGCCCCAGGGCTGCAAGGTGATCTAGAATATTTTTCGAAATGTTGCCCCTATTTCACCCTAAAATTTCCTCAGGACTCGAGGGTAGCTCGAGTAAGCCTGACATCACCATTCCCTCGACACGCCGGGAGGGTCCGAGGTCAGAGTTCAGCGTACAGCGGGGAGCGGGGAGCGAGGGCAAACAGAGCCGCACCCCCGACTACCGCAGTGCGTGCTCTTTCTTTTCATTCACAATCCCTCGCTTTTTTTCTCTCTCTTTCTCTCTCAGATTGATTAACGAGGGGAAGAGGGACTGCCTGGGAGCCCGGCGGAGGCCGTTTACCTGCAGATGAACGTGTCTTCGGCCGCCAAGCAGGTGCGCGCTACATCGTTATATCGTCGGTTGTCGCGTAATCCAACGTATTAATTCAGCTTCACGTGTTGGCCCTACCTTGGGACTTGTCTGGCTTCAGTAACATGCTCCACAGGAGAAAGAAAGAAAGAAAGAAAGAAAGTTAAAAAAAAAGAAAACGTTCTAGGCTTTCTATTCTCACGAATGATTTCGCCGCCTGAGAAAACCAAGGCCGATGCATGGGTGCCATTTTGTCCCAAGCGCAACCATTAAAACAATATTTATATTAAACGCGCCTCTATTTTCCACTGTGGGACAAGGAGTTCTTTTAGCAGAGAAGAAAACAGGGCTGTATGGCCCTTTTCCTCTGACCCTAAGGGTCATCCAAGGGTCATTCCCTACCCACAATCCCTTTCTGCGCATTGTTTTATAATAGCGCTCAAGAATTTATTAATCCGACGTGCCCGCCAGCAGATTAATTTGTGGAGGGCTTTGATCACGAACGGTATCCGTGACTGTAAATTCGAACCGATCGACAATAATCAATTAGTGGACCAATCGGCGGAAAGAGAGGGAGGGGGAGGCAGGTTAAGAGGTGAAGGTGCTGTGCATTAATCTCAAAAGTACAGTCTCATTACTGCTGGCCCGCAATCAGCGGGAAAGAAGCAAAGTAAATGCACGTTAACAACTGAGTAATGGAACAATTAAGCCTGAGGGAGGTAAACAAAGAGTCGGGTTGCACCGGCTCTGCCACTGTGACTCTTCACCCCTCCCTCCGTGTCCTCCTTTCATTCGTATCGTCCATCCATCTTTCCACGTCTCCGCTGAGAATGGGAGAGGAGCGATGCTGATGGAGAAGGTGTCGACAGCCTAAAACAATGTTTTGCAGAAGTCGGTCGATATAATTGTTCTTGTGGCGAAAGGAAGCCTGCGGTGCGTTTTTTGTGTTTATCGTGCCGTGATAAAACGTAAGCTTGCAATCGTGAGAAAAGCCATTTAAATTCTTTCGTCAGGAAAGTACGTTTTTGAGGTTGGTCTGGCAGTGTTTTTCTCTGCCGAGCTGGCCACGGTAGGTGTGGAATGTCTGTGCGTGTACTTTGTGTACATGTGTGCTTGCTTGTTTACACGAATGCGTGCCTGTGTGAGCAAATGGCGTGTGTTTGTGTGTGAACACAAATCTGCTACCACACCACAGTACAACAAACTACACCACACTATACTAAAGTAAACTGCGCTAAACCACACCACACTCCACTAAACCACAACACACTACACTAAACCACGCTACTCCAAACCACACCACAGTAAAACAAACTACACCACACTACACTAAACCACACTACACTAAACGACACTGCACTAAACAAAGCTACACCACACTGCAATAAACTACACTACACTGCAGTAAACTACACCACACCACTCCACACTAAACTACACCACACTGCACTATTCTACACCACACTATACTAAACCACACTGCACTCCACCAAACCACAAAACACTACACTAAACTGCACTACTCCAAACCACACCACATTCCACTAAGCCACACTACACTAAACAAAACTACACCACTCTGCACTAAACTACACCACAATAAACCGCACCACGGTACACTAAACCACACCATAGTACACTAAACCACACCACACCACACTAAACCACACCACAGTACATTAAACCACACCATAGGACATTAAACCACACCACACTAAACCACACCACAGTACACTAAACCACATCATAGGACATTAAACCACACCACACTAAACCACACCACAGTACACTAAACCACCCCATAGTACACTAAACCACACCATAGTACACTAAACCACACCACAGTACACTAAACCAAACCATAGGACATTAAACCACACCACACCGTGCTGCACTAAGCCATGTTGCTGTGCTGTATCAGTTGAACGTAGCAGATGTGTTATCAGCATGCACTCTCATCTGTACTAGATCACATTCCTGCTGCATTGAGTTCATGCTGTACATTGTGAATGCCCCTGAGGCTGTCTGTGTGAGCCACCGCAGGCCCCCCGAGGGGGGGGGGGGCAGCCTGTTTCCCATTGGTCAGCATCTGTGAGGAGGGAGAGACCTGCAGCGCCAGATCTACTCAGCAACACTGCACAGCTGGGCCTCATCAGCACTGTCGCTATGACCTCTTAGAAAACCCTGTCTGAAAGGCGATCTGTTGCACTGTGTGTGTGTGTGTGTGTGTCTCTTTCTCTGTCTCTGTGTGTGTGTGTCTGTGTGTGTGGATATATATGTGTGTCTGTGTCTCTATCTGTGTGTGTGTATGTGTGTGTGTATATATATATATGGCTGTGCCTGTGTGTGTGTCTGTGCGTGTGTGTGTGTATATATGTGTGTGTGTCTATGTCTGTGTGTGTGTGTGTATATATATATGTGTGTGTCTGTGTCTGTGTCTCTGTGTTTGTGTGTGTGTGTGTATAATATATGTGTGTGTGTGTGTGCGCGTCTGTCGTAGTGTGTGTGTGTATATGTGTGTTTGTCTATATGTGTGTGTGTGTCTATGTGACTGTGTCTGTGTGTAAATGTGTGTTTGTATGTGTGTGTGTGTCTATGTGTCTGTGTCTGTGTGTAAATGAGTGTTTGTCTGTATGTGTGTGTCTATATCTATGTCTGTGTGTGTGTGTATATATATGTGTGTGTGTCTGTGTCTCTGTGTGTGTGTCTGTGTGTGTGTGTGTGTGTCTATGTGTCTGTGTCTGTGTGTAAATGTGTGTTTGTCTGTATGTGTGTGTCTATGTCTATGTCTGTGTCTGTGTATGTGTATATATATATGTGTGTGTGTGTGCGTGCGCGTGCGCGTGCGCGTGCGTGTGAGTGTGTGTGTGTGTGTGTGTGTGTGTATGTGTGTGTCCTGATTTCTGCTCCAACTCCAATTATCCTTGCTACATGTTCGGCTGTTTGCTCCGGTGCTCCGGTATGGGTTCCCGCCTATGAAAGACCACGGTGTAATGCCTTCACCAAAGAGACTCAATCTGCTGCTGTGGCCCAGGACTTTACCAAAATGTCAGCTCAAACGAACAGTGGGGCTAATGGTGTAATTAATAACAGAAGCTGGCATGATATCCTGTGCTAGATGGGCCCTCGTTGTGCTGAAAGCCTCTCGTCTGTGGGGCTGCTGCAGGAATGTGTGCCCTCTTCTGTGAGCCGACTGCTACCGTAGACCAACTCCCTCAGTCCTACTCAACCCCAGTGCATTACATTGCATTACATTAATGGCATTTGGCAGACGTACAGTTGGCAGACGTACAGTTGATTAGACAAAGCAGGAGACAATCCTCCCCTGGAGCAATGCAGGGTTAAGGGCCTTGCTCAAGGGCCCAACGGCTGTGCGGATCTTATTGTGGCTACACCGGGGATCGAACCACCGACCTTGCAGGTCCCAGTCACCTTAACCACTACGCTACAGGCCGCCCCCAGTAATACACAGGGCTGACCTGTGAGCCCGGAGTGGTGTCTGAATGGTGCAATACACTGCCCTGCACAATATACTGCCCTGCACAATATACTGCCCTGCACAATATACTGCCCTGCACAATATACTGCAATATACTGCCCTGCACAATATACTGCCCTGCACAATACACTGCCCTGCACAATATACTGCAATATACTGCCCTGCACAATACACTGCCCTGCACAATATACTGCAATATACGGCCCTGCACAATATACTGCCCTACACAATACACTGCCCTACACAATATACTGCAATATACGGCCCTGCACAATATACTGCCCTGCACAATATACTGCCCTGCACAATACACTGCCCTGCACAATATACTGCAATATACTGCCCTGCACAATATACTGCCCTGCACAATACACTGCAATATACTGCCCTGCACAATATACTGCCCTGCACAATATACTGCCCTGCACAATACACTGCCCTACACAATATACTGCAATATACGGCCCTGCACAATACACTGCCCTACACAATATACTGCAATATACGGCCCTGCACAATATACTGCCCTGCACAATATACTGCCCTGCACAATATACTGCCCTGCACAATACACTGCCCTGCACAATATACTGCAATATACGGCCCTGCACAATATACTGCCCTGCACAATATACTGCCCTGCACAATACACTGCCCTGCACAATATACTGCAATATACTGCCCTACACAATATACTGCCCTGCACAATATACTGCTCTACTGTCTGGTTCCAGCTGGACAGCAAAAGGCGATAGTCACAGGTAAAAACTGGCATCCATTTTGTGAAGCGCAGAATCAGCCGTGTTCACAAACCCGTGTGAGCCTCTGCACACTGACACTCCTTCTCCAAACCCACAGTGAGAGTTTACACACGTCCCTCTGAAGCCCTGCGTTTACTTTGTGACAAAATAAAACCGCCACATTTCAAAACAAGGGGCGCGGATTCGGGGCCGCGTTGCGACGTCCACGCAGTGGAAACCTCGCACGGAAAGCTCCCGGACCGCAGGAGAGGCTGACAATCGCAACCCCTCGGATGACCAACGAAGAGCGAGAGAAATGGCGAGAGGTTTTAAGGCCCTGGTGGGGTCCCTGCCAACCCGTCCCGAACGGGCTGTGCCAACCGGCGCTCGTATTCACCGCACAGAATTTTGGTTGGCCGTCGGCAACCGGTCTTTCACCACTGGACCAATCGTAGAGCTGTACGCTTTAGTTTTCTGTGTGAATTTAACTGAACAAGCCTAGCAGCCCTATGAGCCTTCACTTTCCCATAACGCCGGGGAGAAAAACTTAATTGTGAAAATCAGTCAAAGAAAATTGGCAGCAATCATACACACTCAGAAGTGAATGTTTGCAGATGGCTGTGCTTGTATTTTTAACTTACGCTGTCGTTTTTATAAATGAAACCACATTTCATATAATGCTGTTCCAGCTTAACTTTACAGCAACATATTCTCTGCACTGAGATCTCCATCCCGTGTGTGGGTTTAAAATATGGCGGTGGTTTGAAACATGTTTTTTTTTTTGTTAAGGCTGGATTGTAAAGATGAGTGCACTCAGGAGGGTTATTTTGCTGCCCCGGTGCAGATGGGATTCAGGAAAAAGTATCTTCTGAATGCTAACCAGTAACACATCATTGGGCGGCCTGTAGCGTTGTGGTTAAGGTAAATGACTGGGACCCGCAAGGTCGGTGGTTCTAATCCCGGTGTAGCCACAATAAGATCTGTGTGGGATGTGTGCAGGTAGGTGGGAATGTGTGGGGTGTGTGGGGTGTGTGGATGATGTGTGGGTTGTGTTTGTGTGGGTGTACCGTGTAGATGTGAGGTGTGTGTGGATAGTTCTGTGGGGTGTGGGTGTAGGTACATTTGTGTGGTGTGTGTGTGAGGGTAGATGTTTGGGGTGTGTGTGTATGGGTGTAGGTACATTTGTGTGGTGTGTGTGTGTGTGAGGGTAGATGTTTGGGGTGTGTGTGTATGGGTGTAGGTACATTTGTGTGGTGTGTGTGTGTGTGAGGGTAGATGTTTGGGGTGTGTGTGTATGGGTGTAGGTACATTTGTGTGGTTTGTGTGAGGGTGGATGTTTGGGGTGTGTGTGGGTGTACTGTGTAGATGTGAGGTGTGTGTGGATAGTTCTGTGGGGTGTGTGTGTGTGTGGGTGTAGGTACATTTGTGAGCTGTGTGTGTGTGTGAGGGTAAGTGTGTGGGCTGTGTGAGGACCCCGTACTGCCTGCAGGATGTTCCCATGCAGTGGAGAAACAGGCAGCTGGTTGGACGGCTGCCAAGCCAAACCTGCCAGGGCTGGAATGGGAGAAGCGCAGAGATGGAAACAAGGATCGAGTTTCTGCAGGATGCAGAATGGGGCCGCAGGAGGGGGAGGGGCAGGCCGGCCAGCCGAAAGCAGAGCAAGGGCCTGCAGCGCAGCTTGACGAGACGAGAGAGGAGCAGGACAGTGACTCGGAGAGGAGAGGAGAATGGAGATGAGGAGTAGACAGGGGGTGCAATGGGGGCGGTTTCGGGTACCGTTCGTTAAAACGAAAGACCACACAATGCAGGAGCGGGTGTTAAAAAATTTGAACAGAGCCAGAACCCTACAGTGGATTTACCCACTTTGCAACACAGCCCCCTCCGCCCCCCCCCCCCCCCCCCCCATTTCAACACCCCAGCAACCCCTGAAACAGCCCTCCATTCCAACACCCCAATAACCCCCACCCCCCCTGTTCCCCCCACTGAGATTCCGGGACATTCTCCCCGGTATGGAAGCGATTAATCCCGGAATCTGAGACTCATTGCCGTGAAAATGTTTGACGTTCATCAGGATGTGCTCTGTGATGTCATGAGGCCCATGCTGGAGAAAGTGGGGGGGTCGAGTGGGGGGGTTGAGTGGGGGGGGGGGGGGGTGCTGTGTCAGGATCGGGGGACTGACACTGATCCCTTCCTCCCTGTATGGTTGATGGAAACCATGCCTGGAGCTCCAGGCCAGAGGCCTACCAAACCCTGGCAGAAACCCCACTGTGGTCCAATACGGTTTCAATTAAAACCCCTCCCCCCTCTCCCCACTCCCCGCTCCCAGGACATAATAACTTCATTGAAGTTTTACCAGACAAATAAGCCGGTTTTATAGCAGATACTCTGCATATCGGTGCGTGAGTATCGAATGCATCGTTTCTGCTTTTAATAAAGGGCTGCGCATTTCGTTGAATCGACTTCGCTAGCGCTGAGTTCATGTACGAAGAAGGTTTGAGGAATAAAAAAAAATAAAAAAACAAGAACAAGAGTATGCTAAGACACGCTTGTGGGCAATCTATTACATCTTGAAAAAAGAAGTTGCAAGAGTCTACACTGTGAGAGTAGTGCTTAATCTGTTCTACCCGCTGCCAGTTAAAACATCAACTGTGTGACTGGAATATGCGCACACCCACACACACATAAGCATACTCCTAAACACACACACACACGCACACACAGACAAGGTCACGCATACACCCACACACATAAGCGTACTCCTAAACACACACACGCACGCACCCACGCACGCACGCACACACACACACACACACACACAAGGTCACACATACACCCACATACATAAGCGTACTCCTAAACACACACACGCACACACACACACACACACACAAGGTCACACATACACCCACACACATAAGCGTACTTCTAAACACACACACACACACGCACACATGAACACACCCACACGCACCCCCACACACACTGGAGCAGGGATGCACACACACACACACACACAGGAGCACGGATGCACACACACACACACACCCACACACACAGGAGCAGGGATGCGCACACACACACACACACACACAATATGAGCACACCCACACACACAGGAGCAGGGATGCGCACACACACACACACACACACACACGCACACAGGAGCAGGGATGCGCACACACACACACACACACACACACACACACATACACACACATATGAGCACATCCACACATACAGGAGCAGGGATGCGCACACACACACACCGACACACACAGGAGCAGGGATGCGCACACACACACAGGAGCAGGGATGCGCACACACACACACACACACACATGCACACACAGGAGCAGGGATGCACACACACACACACACACACACACAGGAGCAGGGATGCGCACACACACACTCACACACACACACACACTTACACACACACACACACTCACACACACACTCACACACACACACACACTCACACACACTCACACACACACACACACTCACACACACACACACACTCACACACACACACACACACACACACACACAGGAGCAGGGATGCGCACACACTCACACACACACACACACACACACACACACTCACACACACACACACACACACACACACACACACACACACACACACACACACACACATACACACACACACACACACACGCACGCACTCACACACACACACACACACACACACACACACCAGGCTGCGGCGGTACAGATGTGGGTGTGTTGCTGTACGCAGTGAGCGCTGTGTGCTCGGGGCAGCAGGAGGCCGGGGTGTCCCGGCGGGGAGGCCGGGCTGGGAGGGCAGGGCCTGCAGGGCCGCGGCAGGCGAGAGCCTGGATTTAACGAGGCCTAGCGGCCCGCACACTGCGGCCTTTGTTACACTCGCCTAAATTTAAACCGTTCCCAGGGTGTCCGTGGAACAAGGGAAGGCCCGGACCAAGCCAGAGCAAGCCCTCCCCTCACCCCACCGCCCCGCCGCGCTGCTGGAACAACAGGAAACACATGCGGGGGAAGGCCGGCCGGTCGGGTCCGGACACCGCGGGTCAGCGCCGCTGCTGGGTCAGAGGGCCGGCGACCCGCCTCGCCCCCCCCTCCCTCCCTCCCTCCCTCCGGGACTCTTCCCCGTCCTGCAGTGCCAGCGAGGCCGGGATGGAGTCGAGATGCCCCCTCCCCGTCCCCTTCCCAAAACCTGCTCCGGGAAACCCGAGGTAGGTGTACGTTAAAAACCGGGCCGCTCGTGTATTTTCACATTCATCACTGGACGGTACTGCGGGCTGTCTTCCTGCCTTGTCCCATGAATGAGTGAGAGACTAAGCGTGGTTGTGCGGTTTGCATGGTTACATCACGAATAAACAGGGAAGTCTATGGCTGTGGCCCCGCCCCTTATTCCCCGTTTTAGTGCCCTCTGAAAGGTTATCGCGCTCATTAAAACACCTCTGACACACCTCATTAACAGGCCTGCCCGGTGACTGCGCGTATGTTATTAATAACCTTGCTGATGGCGCTGTCTGCTGGGATGCTGTGAGGCTAAGCCGGCGCTAGCTCGCTTCTAGCCGTGTTTCTGTCCATCGATAGCAATAGCATCAGTAACTGTCTCTCTCCACTGCCCTAAAAGTGCTGGAATCGGGGTTTGGCCTTATCTCTGCAGTCTCTGCTGAAGTGAAGGGGTACAGGAAGGGATATGGCGGGGGTGGAGGTGGTATCTGCACCTCCTGTTCTTTTTGGAAAGACGTCGATGCGTGGTACGTGTCAACGGCCAGGCGGAAGACATAACGCCCCGGGTTCATTATCCGCCGTCGGATATGTTTC
This sequence comes from Conger conger, assembly GCF_963514075.1. Classification (NCBI taxonomy): domain Eukaryota; kingdom Metazoa; phylum Chordata; class Actinopteri; order Anguilliformes; family Congridae; genus Conger; species Conger conger. The sequence continues at coordinate 190,053 of NW_026890448.1, forward strand.
CGCTGACTCGCGTCGCTTCTTATTCTGCTGTTCTGACCCGTCTTCGAGCGCAGCCACCGTGACCCCCCCCCACCCAACACGCATCACTTCCTGTGGCCCAAGGCTGCATTACAACCGTGACCAAAAAAAAACAAAACAAACCGGCGCTTTTCCGACGGCACAAAATGATGGTGGTGGATGCTTGGGGGTTTGGCGGGGAGGAGGTTTGGGGTTTGAACAGAAAATTGTCTGTTTATTTCAAACTTTAATGATTGCGTTGGTATCATTACGAGTGAAGGAGCATATTTCACTGTGAGTCTCCCACGTGCTTGCACGTGCACACACACACACACACACACGCACACACACACACCCAGTGAGTGAGAGACAGAGTCTGCTTTAAAGCTCGTTCCGGTCTTGTTGGAACAAGACTGCAATCAGCCTGAACCCAAAACAAAGGGGAAGTACAGAGGGAGCGGGGCTTGTTATTCTGGAACCCGCAGCTGTGGGGGAGATTGAGGGCTGTCCCTGGCTGCCAGGGGGGCGTGGTTGGAGAGGAGAGATAAATACAGCCCCCCCCCCGCCCCCCTCACCCTTCCCCGGGCCTCCTCCCAGGTAATAACACCCCCGCATCATCCTACCTGGAGCCCAGACGTTTCTGAGTGTCCTCAAAACGGTGAAAACATCTGCGCTGTCATGCTAATCCTCCCCAGTACCCCGCGGGGCTCCGGGCCGGTCGTCCTGCCCCTCCTCTGGCATCACGGGGGAAATTCACATCCATCTTGTCAGAATTTCGGTTGAGTCCTGTCCAACACTTTTTTTTTTTTTCTTTTTTTTTTCTCCCCCCAGAATTCATAGACTGTGTAAAGCACAAATGTGTTGAACAGAGGTCCAAACTATTCAACGGCCATATTATGACACGCTGATACCAGATATATGCTAACTTTATAATGTTATGTATATTGTTGGAGTTTCAGTGGCATACCTGGCGATATTGTGCTTGCTATTTGCTCCAGTGTCGTTCGAAGCAAATTCAACGTTCACTGTGTAAACCCAGTTTTGATTCAGTTTTATTGGATTCATATATTAGGATAGTGTTTCTTTAAAGCTGAAAAATTACCTCTTGTTTTTGAGGATATTTAATCCCAATTATAACCGTTAAGGTAACGAGGCATAAAGGGATTGGATGATTAATTCATTTGATGTGAGATTTGCCAGCAGAATGACCTGAAAATACCCTGACCCACAACACTCCCGCTAGCCTTGCCAACTCTGTCCAGCTGGGAACTAAGCGGCTATAAATAACAGATAATGTTCACTCAAAACAAAAGCACATTACATTTTATTTCTTATTATTCTTTAAAAGGCTGTTAATGAATCCTAGTTTTGAACAAAAACCAGACACTGTCGCCAGAATGCTGAACAAAATGTTCCTGAAACGAAGGTCACTTAATCGCTGATGGGAGCTGCAGCTGCAGCTTTTGGACTGAAGGGTGCTGTGTATACGAGGAATTAAACCTGGAGGGGAAGATGGATGTACAGAGGAGCACGTGGGCCTGGGGAACTGACTTGCACCTGGAATTAAGCCACACTTATCTGTTTATCCCTCTCTCTCTCTCTCCCTCCCCGCTGTCTCAGCCCCTCTCTCCTCTATTCTCTCTCCCCCCCAATCCCTCACTTATTTTGACCCCAAAGTTATTCCAAGCGTAATCAAAATAAAGACCTTGGGAATTTGTGTCCATGTCGGCTCTGAAGCAACAGCACTGTTATATAAAAGATCTCAGTTGAACAGTTTACATCACATTTTTATTATACTTCTTTTTTTTTTTTGGAAACCGGGGGTCTAATTTCGTTGCATAAGTTGTATTTATTTATTTATTTGCTTTTTACTTTGTGTTTTGGGCGCGGTGGAGGGAAAAGAATTAGGGGTGCGGGGGTCGGTTTGGCGGGAGGCTGCAGGGCATGGGGAACGGCCAACTCGCTTACCCAGAATCCCCCTGGAGAGCGAGGTCGTTTCGGCCGGGAGGCGAGTGGAGCGGGGGGGGGAATGCCGGCGGTCAAACGCAGTTCGGCAGAGGGCCTCTCAGACTGCAAGGAACTGCTGTGTTCCCCCTGTAACCTCTGAGGCAGCGTTGTTTAATCCAGTGACATCGCCCATGGGAACGCGCCGATAACTCAGGAACGCTGCGCAGAGACGCGCTGGGCGAGAAGTCGCCGCCGGCGAACCGGGTGTCTCTGTGAAATGTGTGGAACAACAAGCAGAGGTTACCTGACCTTGGACTGCGTTACTCAGTCAGTGTGAAATGAACTCTAATTGCAGCTCACAGGGAAATTAGACCCTGACCTGACCGAGCCTGTTTTGATGGGGGAAATGCGGCAGCTCCAGGCCTGCAGACAGACAGCTGGGGAGGGAGCGTTCGGTTCGTCTTCTCCAGCGCGAATCTTCCACCCCTCTGATCACGTGACCAAGCGCAGGGATAGTGTGTGTTTGAGTGCGTGTGTGTGCGCAGTATGTGTGTTGTTTGTATGCGTCTCTGAGTCCAGTTAGAATGTGTCCATTCGTGAGGGAACATATGAAAGAAAATGCTGCTCAAACTTTTTGTTGGTTAAAGACACTGCGTTTGGCTGTGCATGAGTGTACTCTGTGAGTCTCCGTGTGTGCATGACCTTTGACCCAGAAAGTGGTGACCACTGATGTAATTGAGACCGTCTTTCCCAAATGACCCAGTGGCACCCTAACACCATCCTTCCCACAAATCCCGCTCGGAAGGAACCGGGCCCCCCCACCCCCCCGTGTCCTGGATACTAGCGATGGGAAATTCCGAAATCCATGCAGCTGTCCATTCCATAGGAATTATCACTGGGATTTTTGCTGCTCAAATGTCATAAAGGCATCGCGGGATTAAGGGTGATACTACGTGGTAGGGGTAACGTATCTGGGAAGTGGGAAGTGAAAGCTACAGCCTTGCTGGGCCCCCGTGTGCCTGACAGTTCTCACATTTGTGAGTGTGTCTCCATTTTGACTCGCTGCGTCTCCCTCTCGTTCGGCGGGTGGGAACCCGCTGGGGGCAGACAGAAGCTCCTAATCTTTGTAGATCAGCGGTCTCGAGTGGTGAGTGAGACGCATGTGTACATTAAGTCCCTCTTAAGCCGGTTTCATTGGGGGAGGTGGGGGGGTGGTAAGATTGGCATTGAGATACGAGCTGTGTGCAAGGCACGGTTTACGGGGCATGCGTGCGAACTCTCCCCAGATAGAGCCGTATCCCACATGTGCATCTGCAGGGGATCAGCGTTTCCACGTCTGTGCTGGAGGTGTCGATGAGATGCAACGTGTGTTGTGCCAGTTCAGGTTGCGAGTGCTTGTGCTTCTGTGTGTGTGTGTGTGTGTGTGTGTGATTCTGCGTGTATTTGTGAACAAGGAAAGACCTGAGTGATCTGAGATCGTATCTTGTTTGACTCATTTTACCCTTAATAGTTAGCAGTGCATCATACCATCAGGTACATTGATGGGGGTTATGAAATGAATTGTACGCTAACCCTGGCAAATGCACAACTGCAGACAACTTACTGACAGACAAGATGCTGCAAACGAATGGCTGGATGGAAGAGCTCAAGGCCAAGCAAGGCCTATGCCTACCTCTAAAATCTCTTCCTTCCTTCACCTAGAGCTATGCAACACAGACAAAATGATGTTTCTTCCATCTTCTACGGTCAGTGTTCACTTCAGATCTGAGTAACTTCAGGAGGGAAGATCAGCTTTTCGTCTGGAGTGGTTCCCGACCAGCCGTCAGTTTTGGGCCCGGTCCCTGGCGCTGGCACCTCCTCGCCGGGTCCCGAGAGTCCCCTAGCCCCCCGGTCACCCCCTATCCTCCCCGTCACCCCTAATGCTCCCACGACTCCCCCGGTCCGTGTGACCGGTCTGTGCTCATTCCGGCCCCGTGACTGGTCGACAGCTGCTTCTCCTGAAAAACGCACGTTGGCATCTTTCTCCACTGGAAGTGGCAACCCCCCCCCCTCCCTGCTCTAAAACTGTGGGTATTGTTCAGACATGCGGTCATTAATGGGGGATTAACGCGGGGGATCAGAGAGAGGTCCGGTCTCCCAGCCCGGCGGTACAGGGTGGGCAGCTGCGTGGGGCAGAGGAGGCTGGGATCGCCGCAGCGCCTGGGAAACGTCGTCATTAAGCCTTTCTCCCAGGCCCAATCGCCCCCATGTTTAGTCTCAGGCCACCATTAGCCCCCTCTCCAGCGACTCCCAAAAGCCTCCGCTGCTCTGAAACTCGCAAACCCCAAGCGCAAGAAAAAAAACGACTTCTTCACAGCATTTACCAACGCTAGTCACATGGGGGTTTCTTAGCCTACTTTTAAAGCCTTTGATTTATTTGACATTTAGACAGAAAACTAATATAGCTTGCAAACTATGACTCCGAATGCAATTGATTTATTAACTCGCCAAAACTTGGGCAATTTAGTAAGCTGCCTTCGTTGGGGTTTTGAGGAGTTATTCAACGTTGATGGGATGTCAGCTACACAGAGCAATGTATGTAAAAAGAAGAAAAAAAAAAACAAGATTGATGTAGAAGCTCTGCAGAACTTTAAGTTTCTTTCCAAAACTCTTGGGAGGCAATTTGGAACAGGCATCTCCTCCACTTCAAGCTGTATAATGGTGAGTGTTGGTGATTGGCTGGAACTGTGCCAGCGTGTGACAGTAATTCTCTCTGACAATGTGAACATCTTGCAGACGCGCTCTCTCTCTCAGCCACGGAGCTGTGGTCAGAGGCTGCCTCTCTGAAGGCTTTGCCCTTGGTCTCGCTCTACACGGTGCTAAACTATTCTTTGACATTTGATATTGCTTTTATTTCCCTCTGGACTTGCTTATCTGTGCGATTCCCATCCGAGTCTTGGATGGAGCAGCGCTCAGTCCATCAAAATTACATTACACACACACACACACACACACGCACGTGCAAACACACTCGCTCGTAAAACCAGCAGGCAGAAGTATGCTCGCTCACGCACGTGTACGAGACTTCTCGGTAACTTTACAGAACTCCCCCGGCCCCCCATTTCAATGGTTTGATCATCTTCCTTCTTCCCATTAAAACACAACGTACCATATTTCACATCCAGTGCCCGTAAAATATGGGCTGACAGAAGGGTTGGGGCGGGGGGTTTGTGTGGTGTGTGTGTAGGGGGGGGGGGGTACTAGGAGCCTATGATTTTACTTACTACCAACTCAACATGACTTTTATAGAGCTAGCACTAAATATACATTTATCCCATGAAATAAAAGTACATCCTCTTTCCCAACAATTTCTTTTCAGTTCCCCCTCACAGACTAGCCTCCATTTCCTCAATAAAATGACAAGGACACGCTCATGCAAATGTGCACACGCTTGCACAGAAACACACGTGCATGCATGCGCACATATGCATGAAAGCGCGTGAAAAATACACAGAGAAGTGACAAGTACGCGCACACACACACACACACACACACACACACACACACACACACACACACGAGCAGGGAATCGCACAGGCCTGTGAGGCGGCCTTCCTCCGAGGGGGAATTCCATTCTTGCCGAGTACCTGTTGAATAAACCGCTTTATCACCTCCTAACCGGGCGTTTACTGGCCCGGAGATTTACTGCGGCACCTGAGGATTCTGGGAGCCTGAGTTTGCTAATAAAGGCGGTGATTGTTGCTCGTGTGCCCCCCTCCCGGCCTCCCGTCTTTGGCAACCAGCTCGCCATCTAACGGCCAAGACGCCTCGGTGGACGTCCAAACCCGCCACTTTTCGGTTGATCGCAGCACATTATTGCGAATTCAATAAAAATAATGAGCCCTGATTTTATTTTATTTTTTTCTCTAATTGCGAGACTCGCAGACTTTTGGGAACGAGCCCTAAAAATAGCGGTTGAAGTATCAGAAGAGAAAACAAACAGGCACTGCCTGCTGTGTGACCGCTCCCTGCCACCGACCCCTCCGTCTCTCAAGTGTTTTTAAATTCCTTCTGATTTGCGAGGTCGTTAATCTTCGTTCCCCCAAGCTCTGCTCTCTTCCTCTTCTCTGCCAGACTCCCTCCGTTCCATTGGTTTGCGCCCGCTCTTCTGCCAGGAAGAGGAAATGGAGTACCTCATCTGTGGTTTTTTTGGGGGTCCGGGTAAAAAGGCC
>NW_026890449.1:0-97985 GCF_963514075.1 Conger conger
AAAGTATTTGGGGCAAATATCAATAACTCAACACCCAAAGAACAAAAGAAAACCCTTATACTTGGAATCATTCCCACTTCACTTCAATGTGTTATGTCTATACAGTTGTTACTCATATATTGCAATCATCTGAACCTCCTAAAGTTTTAAATCGATTCCATTGAGAATGATTAGGCAATGGAAACTTCCCCTCAGTCCCTACTGATATGTAACCCCTGCTTTCATATTCCACAGGATCATTTGTGTACCAACTTATCATAAAACTTCAGGGGGCCGGGATTCATTCAAGTAAAGTAACCTGGAAGATGACAGATTGACCTCCTTACTTCTTAATGAACATGCACCATCAAAACTTTAATAGATTTTACACACAAAATTGATTAATTTATAAGATTATGAAGATAATGAGTGTGGATGTTGGTTTAGCCTTTTACATAAAAGAGGGCACCACCTGCAGTTCCGTATGTGCCTGTGTGTGTGTGTGTGTGTGTGTGTGGGTGCGCGTGTGCGTACGTGTGTGTGTGCGTGTGTGTGACAGGACTACAGCGGTCTGACACAGATACGACTTCTGGGAGGAAAAAAAAAAAATGTGCAGAGACTGTGTGAGGAGAGTGAGAGGAGAGTGGTGGAAGCCATGTCAGGGTGCTGTCCTGACCATGAGTTTCTGTAAGGGCGAGGCAAGCAGACAGGTTTGTGAGTTCTGAAACCAAGAACGTCCTCTCTGGCAGGGAGCCAGCCAGTTATCTAAATTGGCTTCAGCCTGGTTCAGTAATAGTCCCTCATACAGCTGTCTCGGCTTGATGAGCAGGGTGCTGAAGCTTCCCCTGGTCCTGCAGGGTTTATTACATTGCATTACATTACATTACATTATTGGCATTTGGCAGATGCTCTTATCCAGAGGGATGTACAGTTTATTAGACTAAGCAGGAGACAATCTTCCCCTGGAGCAATGCACCCCTACAAATGTATCAATGGCACTGAATTTTCCTGCTGTGTAATGGGACAGTAGGAGTCAGCACAGCCTGTAGATGGACCGGAGAATATAGAATTCCCACAGAATATTGGATATTTGGATAAACCAATTTATCTACCATGAATAAATTCCATCCATCCATCATCTTAACCTGCTTATCCTGAACAGGGTCACTGGAGCCTAATACACTGGGCGAAAGGCAGGAATACACCCAGGACAGGCCGCCAGTCCATCGCAGGGCACACATACCATTCACTCACACACTCATACCCACGGGCAATTTAGACTCTCCAATCAGCTAGACCTGCATGTCTTTGGACTGAGGGGGGAAACCGGAGTACCCGGAGGAAACCACGCAAACACGGGGAGAACATGCAAACTCCACACAGAGAGGCCCCAGCCAACCGGGATTCGAACCCAGGACCTCCTTGCTGTGAAGCAGCAGTGCAACCCATTGCACCATCCGTGCCGCCCCTTAAATAAATTCCGCTGAAATAAATAAGTGCAGTACACAATATATTTACAAATCGTTCCTACATTTATAGTGCCTTTATTTACTACACTCATGGCCTTGCTCACAGCATAACTTTGTGCTCTTTTTGAAAGGACGTATAAGTTCAGAGGAATTATGAGCGCACATCCTGCCAAAACCCACAGATTCAGTAAATAGGTCTTGGCCTAAATTAAATGCAAGCCCCTGATTGGGTGAAACTTGCACATGTGTATTGCCGTAACCTTTTGCCTTGACCCAGATTTTTCACCATCAAATTTAGATTCTGACACAAGGTTTATAGCTGACGACAAAAATGTTCTTGGACAGGATGTTGAACCCAGAAGACCTACTTTGTGTAACAGCAAGTCATATTTTATTGCATTATTAGAGGCCCATATTTCTGAGCCAATTATACAAACAAAAAGATCACATATTATTTCATGAGTTACATATACTGGTAGAGTTACCAGAGAGGACTAGTGGAGTCACCATTGAGTACTAGATGATTTTCCAGGGAGTACTATAGGAGTTACCAGAGAAGACTAGAGGAGTTTCCAGAGTGGACTAGAGGTGTTACCAGTTAGTACTAGAGGAGTTACCAGGGAGTAATAGAAGTGTTACCAGGAAGTACAAGAGGAGTTACAAAAGGAGTTTGTAACTCCTAACAGTCCTTAACAGTTTTCAAATTGTCTGAGTTGGCTGAAATAAGAAATATTGGAGCAGACAGAGCTCAGAGCAACACAGTGTTTAATGAACAGGGAGACTGGCATTTTCCCAAACTCCAGTGTTCTTTATGTCAGCCTAGTCCCTGTGAAATTGACTGTTCAGTTAAGAACATTCTAATTACACAGTTCACAATTCAAAAGGGAAACATTTTCCGAACATAGCATAAGCAATAAACCAGAAATAACTTCAGCAATTCTACCCATAATGCAGTTTGCCCATGACAAAGCACCTGTGTCAACATCAAAGCCCTGAGGTTCTGACACTCGATGACATCACAATTACCCCATTAAGGGAACTTCCTTTTTTATCGAAATGGGCCCTGTCTCAAGTCAATGATCATCAATCAATGGTGATTGTATTTAAAGCAAATGGCAAAGTAGACTAAAAATGACATGGATGAACTGTCGTTAAACTGCCCATTTGATTGAACATTTTAGCTCTGTAGATTGTGGTGTGCTGTCCCATCAGTACCCATGCATCCCAGCATCCTGGGGGTGAAGGAAGGCCATGGACCACACCGGTGGCCCCACTCACAGGCAGGCTGGGAGATGCAGCTCATTGGAATTATGCCAGCTGATATCCATTGCCTTCATTGAGCCTTGAAGGGATAATTCACTTTGGTGTAAAACAAATAATTTTGTGAGCTCAGTCCATTTTATTTGCATTGACTGAACACTGGCAGCATGCCGTCTCTGCCAACCGTTAACAATGTCGCTCTATTGCCCGGCTTGTTTTAACATTTTTGAGATGTCGCTGAAATAAATATTTAAAAAGCACACAGTATCTATGGATGGACGATAAAAAAAGAATACCAAGCTCAAATAACGATGATGACGAAAATGCATCAGACATAAAAAAGAATAATAATAACATAATTGGTAGCCTCTTTTGTCGATCTATTACATTCTGTAGTTAGTACAATGATTAATGCGACCCCTCGAAAACAAGAGGATACCTCTCAAGGGGCTTATCCCGTTACAATAAATGTCCTGCATTTTGAGTGAATTGCGACATAAGGGAAATGCAGCGATAGCGATAACGGTCAGTAGGCACAGCTGATGTTCGTAGTGTTTAAGAAAGGGCCTTGTACTGGGCGACTTTTTCTCCAAATGGATGATGTTTTGTTTGAGGGTTTGTTTGTTGTGGCTGTTCTTTCAAAGTTCCGGGATTGTTGTATTTATGACTTCATTTCGGCTGGCCATCACGTGATTGTGGCCACACCCAGCGCTTCATCTCCAGGTCAATCAGGATGTAGGAAATGTGTTTGGTTTGTAGGAGTGTTTGGATGCTAACCTTACCATGGTTTACCAAAAATGCTCCAAAATGTGTACCTCTGTAAAATGTTCTACGCAAAAAGTCTTTTCAAGTTTGAGAGAAACACGTCAAATTGTGGTTTGAGCTGGGTAATTATCAACCTAATGGCCGAAGACTGCTTGTGGACACCACAATAATAATAATAATAATAATAATAATAATAATAATAATAATAATAATAGAAAAACTGCATGTAGTCAGTGATTATTTCAAAAGCACAAACAAAGCTTTGACTCCCTGAAGTACTGCAGGAAACAAGAATGAGAAAGTGAGGAGTGTGAGAGAGAGAGCAAAAGAGAAAGAGAGTGAGCAAGTGAGAGAGAGAGCGAAAGAGAGAGAGAGGGAGAGAGAGAGAGAGAGAGAGAGCAGGTAACATATCAAAGGGGGGCATGCTGTAGACCACAAAGGCAGAGCACATGAGTTTTGTTTTGAGTCAATGGCCCGAGAGTCAGACCAAACCACAGTGATAGCTCCCGCCCCAGCATTCTGCAAACCCCCCCCACCCCCATCGGACCTCAGATTGTGCTCACTAGGCTGCTTTCACATGGTAAGCGGTAACAAACAGGAAACAAAAACATTAGCAGCCTGCCCCCAACCCCCAGTAACCAATGGAACATAAATTACAAGAATAGTACTCTCTTTGCTGCTGTTTGCTGCTGTTTACACACACACACACACACACAGACACACACACATACACACACACACCAGCGCTTTGGATAAAGGCGCTATATAAATTCCAACCATTTACCATTTTACATTTACCTTTTACACACATACGTACACATAGACACATACACACATATACACACATACACACATATACAAATACACATACACACACACATAGACACACACACACACTTCCCCCTCACGCATGCACTCACTCCTGCACACCATAGCAGGCTGATATTAGATGTCAAAAATACAAGGCAACATCGAAAAAGTGTTATTACCACAGTGTAAAATACATAATCATACAATTTATTTACTAATATTTACAGAAAATGTGGTGATTCTTGAACATTTTTTATCTTAATATCATAATTTATCATCACAATAATACAGATGCAATTACATAACTTTCAAATAATATCATTACCATACTGTTCTGCCTCCCAGTGGCAACACTGTGAACTACTCACATTTGGGAAGAAGCTCACATGACATTCAGCGCATACAGAAAGGCAACAAATGTGTTTTAATTACAGGGTGTAATACTGACCTTTGGTCAGTGCGATTTATGCATTAAAAAAGGAAAATCCCATGATTTTGAGTCATTTACAGCCACATACACTCACTGAGCACTGTATTAGGAACACCTACTTATTTGTGTGATTATCTAAACAGCCAATTGTGTGGCAGTAGAGCAATGCATACAATCATGTAGATACAGGTCAGGAGCTTCAGTAAAATCAGTCACTTTCACCATCTGTTATGTTCCTGTGTTCTGTCCTGTGTTAGTTCATCTTTGTTTATCATCATTATTCTTGTAATTTATTATTTTTCATATTTCATATCTGGTGTTCTGTTTATAGTCATTCGTCTTTGCACTCGTCTTCCCCTGTGATGTCTGACTCTGAATGTTTACTCGCCCAGTCACTCCCTTGTCTGAGTGCCCCACTATTCGGGTGTTTAAGGTAGTTCAGTCTTCCTTCCAATCTTGTATTCTTTACTTCCTGCTTTCTCTCCATTTCATGTTTGTACATAGCACTAATATACTAATCCCAACTCACATAGAATTTGTACAGTACTAATTATACTAACACACTAATATGTTTGTCAAACTAACAAACTAGCATTCACTAGTTTTCGGTATTTGTAATTTAAATCACTTAACTAACTTACTAATGCATCTCCAGTTTCAATTCTGTTCTGTAACTTCGCCTCCCTTTTCTATCACTGATTACTTGCTTAGTTTCAGCGAAGTATTCGCACCTGTCTCTCTGTATCTCTGCATCTCCTGATTCTCTGCAATTGTCTACTCTCTAGTCTGGAGCCGTTTGTATTACATGTGTGTCTTTGTGAATCCAGTCCACGTTTTCATTTCCCCCTCATTATTGTCCTATTACCCTTTCATGTGTCTCACCTCATGTTTATTTGTTAGACCGCCCTCACTCCCATGGCCCGCCTAGTTTGTCTCATTCCCCTATGTATTTATACCTGTCCTTTTCAGTTGCACGCTGCTAGTTCGTCTTGTCCTGTCTTGAGCCCAAGCCCTGTATTCCTTCCCCCGGTTCTAGCCTCCTTGTTCCCGAGTCCTTGCCCTTGTTTTTTTCCCAGTATTTCCGGTTCCCCTGCCTGCTTCCCTGGACTCTTCTTTGCTTGTTGGATATTTGTACCTCTACCTTCTTGGACTGACCCCCTGGTTTTTGACCCTGGCCTGTTTTTTGACTCCGCTCTGTCTGCCCCTTTTGAAATTAAATCTGCCATTTTTCTGCACCACTGTCTGCTTTTGGTTCCTCTGTTCACCCCAGCACAACAACATCAGAATGGGGAAAAAATGTGACTTTGACAGTGGAATGATTGTTGGTGCCAGATAGGGTGCTTTGAGTATCTCAGGAACTGCTGATCTGGGAGTTTCACGCACAACAGTCTGTAGAGTTTGCAGAGAATGGTGCGACAAATAAAAAACATCCAGAGAGCAGTAGTTCTGCGGGCAGCAATGCCTTGTTAATGAGGAGTTTAGAGGAGAAGGGCCTGACTGGACAAAGCTGACCGGAAGGTGACAGTAACGCAAATAACCACACATTACAACAGTGGTATGCAGAAGAGCACACGATGCCTCAAACCTATAAGTGGATAGGCTACAGCAGCAGAAGACCGAATCAGTCTAAAAAAGCAGTCTCATAAATACCGAATAAAATGCTCACTGAGTGTATAAGCCAAAGCAAAAGAGAAAATGTTGAAGATTTTGATAGAAAGCTTCACTCATGGTCTTTAAATCTCACACCTGAATAAACCATTTCTCTCTCCACCTCCCTTTTATTCCTCCTCACTTTGGGTTTCTTGGTGGTGAAAGTCAAAGCAGCGTAATTCATCGCTTCATCTTGATGCTAAAAGGAAACATGAGACAACACATACGGTTACTCCTCATTCCGATGATCATTTTACCAGGATATTCAACACAGAAATTGCTTGAGTTTATTCAAAATATGAAATATAATATTTGTACCTGTTCGCCCGATAAAGACACTTGGTTATTTGATGCAGCCCCTGTTTGAGTAAAATTATTAATTAATTAATTTATGATTCATTTATTTAATTTATTTAACCAGGATAGGCTCATTGAGATTAAGAATCACTTTTTCAAGAGCGACCTGGCCAAAACAGGCAGCAGCAAGTCAAAAGTTACTGAAATATATGCTACAACAAATTACAATACATGTAACAACAAATTATGAATAAATATAAACAACTAGAGTCTGAAAATAATTGTTCAACTAATACAACTACTTTAATGATGTGGAATGAAATATGTAAGAAATATTTCCTCTTCTTTTTATTATTATTATTATTATTATTATTATTATTATTATTGCTATTATTGTAGGGGTGGCCTGTAGCATAGTAGTTAAGGTACATGTCCGGGACATGCAAGGTCGGTGGTTTGATCCCCAATGTAGCCACAATAAGATCTGCACAGCCATTGGGCCCTTGAGCAAGGCCCTTAACCCTCTCATAGCTCCAGGGGAGGATTGTCTCCTGCTTATTCTAATCAACTTTACGTCGCTCTGGATAAGAGCATCAGCCAAATGCTATTAATGTCATGCAATTATTATTTTAACTTATGTCATTTTATTAATGAGAATAAGAGCAGTTTGCTTTCATATAGAGCATCATATTCACCACAGTAGGGAGAAAAACTTTTTGGCGGTCAGAAAATTCTGCACTCTCTTCATACCTTTCTCTCAAGAGCTATTGTATTTTCACAATGAGGGACTGTCACATCACAGCTGTCTTACATATCAAGTGGCCATACTTTAGTTCATGCCAGCTGATCTATATTAATAAATTATCAGAAGCTGAAGTCATAAATTCAAGTGAGATTTGGCTTTTACATTACATGTGATACTGTATGACTAGATGTGCACATACCTACAGCACAAGTAGTGTGAGACAGTAATCTGTACTGATGGAGTAGCGTTACTTGTTGTTTAGCAGACCTGTACAGGAACTGCATATAAATATGACTGCATGCTATTCACAAAATGGCCTGACAATATTGTACTCAATTTTCTTCAACTATTTTACACAAACACACATACTGTATTTTCTAAATTCTCTCTTATTGAGTATTTGTAATATTGTCTATGCATCATACTTTTTGATGCAACACAAATTTCATTGTGTATAAGCTGTTAAATAATCCATATTACATGTACCACACATTGATACCTTGGTCTCTTACCTTTGCAGTTCTCACAGTTTTTTCTCCTGCTCAGAGCGAGGACAATATGTAGGATCACACTCAACGCCAAAGCTCCCGCCAAGCAATAAAGAAATGCTTCATTTCCTGACGCTTTAGAAGCAAAATTCTATTTTAGAATTCTTCACAAGTAGCATTAACCTTTCAAGATTGGAGATCACAAATACATGATTAGAATGTCCTTAAGTGAACATTGTAATGTACAGTAGATGCACAATAACTCCTTTGTCTTCAATGTCTTTTAAAAACAAAATTTCACAATGTGCCTGTTTTGTTCCTACCCTTAAAGTCCAGCTTGGTCCCATTCCCAAACAGGATCTCCCCACAGGTGGCCACAGCACAGTAGTAAGTCCCAGCATCAGAGAGGCTGAGGATCCTCTTGGGGAAGTTGTAGACACAGCTCTGTGTGGGAGACACAGTCCCAGAGCTCCTCTGGCACTCATCACTCCTGTGTCCATGGGTGTGAATGATTCCTGGAGGGGACTCTCCTGAGCCCGGTCTGAACCAGTGCACACTGTGTTCTCCTGCACAGGTCTCAGTGTGTACTGTACACTGCAGAGTCACAGAGTCTCCTGGCTGCACTGACTCAGACTCGGGCTGCTGCAGCACTACTGTCCTGCTCTGGGACTCTGGCCCTGTCAAAATTTAGCACTCATTACACTCAATACAGAATTGTCCTTTGGATTCCACTGTGTAACATGTGTTTACATAGAAATACAGTCTGTCTTTGTATTATTGTAGGTTATACAGAGAGCTGAAGATGACTCCACCGATTATAATATAAAGTGCAGCATGTTTTTGCACATATGTGTGATTCAGATCCAGTTTCATGTCTATAAGCAATGTTATGTTAAAACGATTATGGATTAACTACATGCATTTTACAATACTAGAAACTAAAACCATTGTATTCAATACATTTTAAAAATTATATTCAAATGAAGCAATTAATTTTGAATGCTTCAATGTTTCCCACTACAGTAAACATGGTTGATATCTCTAGAAAAGATGACAGGGACACATTGCACACACTGAAACTTAATAAGATAAACAAGAAAGAAATGCAATTTCTTCAATCAGTTTTGAATGCTATCTTTTTTATTCAAAAAATGTAAAAGCGATTACATTTTCTAAAACTTATTTGTAATATACAGCATGCAAACCATCATACATCATCATACAATGTACATCAGAAAATAAGAGTAATCAGTCAACTGATTCTATATTAGTCACAATAATTAATCCCACAAATCTTCAACATCTTCGTCACTAGGGCAATTTCAGTGAATGCATTTTGAGTGATTGATTTCATGGGCAAAGAAACAATGGGCTACAGCTGATGCACCAGCAAAGAACAATGTGGAGATCCAACAGGACCCGCCCGGACCCGGGTAGATTTTATATTTTTACTTTTTTATTTTTATGTTTTCATATTTTCTCATTGTGACGTGTCATGGATTCATAGCTGAATGATAGATGAGTGTTTGAATATTCCAAATCTGCGCTTATCTCATTTTCGACCAAAATCGAATCAAACACAGTGTTTTTAAGTATTCTGTAAAACTGAGAACTGCACAATGTTACCCCCTTGGTCTCACATTAATAACCACACATTACAACAGTGGTATGCAGAAGAGCGTCTCTGAACATACAACCTGTCAATCCTCTAAATGGACAGGCTGCACCAGCAGAAGACGTATTAAGTCTAAAAAAAGTCTAGTCAAGTGCTCACTGAGTATATACACGTAGCCTTTATGATGTACAGCAAATGGCAGCTCTGCTTTTGGCGAAAGCATCACCATAAACATTTCATACTGTAAATATATAATTTATGGCAAGGGACTTCAGAGTGTTTTTGTCAAATTAATTGAATCAATACTTAATGAATACTTAATGTAGAATTACAAATTACAATTTCGACAAGTTAAGCCATGAAAAAAAAAAATTCAAACTTACCCATCACCATTAAAGTAGTTCCTTCTCCAAAGCTGATCTCTTGGTAGTGAATAAAAGTACAGTAGTATGTCGCTGAATCTGATGGCTCTACATGTGAGACAGTCAAGTTAAAGCTTCCCTTTGCTGTCTTAGCTCTCAGACGTGTACTGTTTTTAAACTCATTCAAAAACTCAGCATCTGATTGATAGTTCAGCATCTTTGCGACAGGCTGAGGCTTCTGTCCAAGTGGTTGCTTCATCCAGCTGACTGTAGGCACTCCATCATCCTGATAGAAACACGGGAGAGTCACGGTGTCTCCAAGCTGAGCTGTCACCAAAGCCTTGGGCTGAACTACACTCTGCCCAAGCAGACCACCTGGAATCCAACAGAAAGCAATATTTCAACTTCACTGACAATGGGGGGGAAAAACAAAGCAGAAACACCCACCATTCTCTGTGTACTCTCTGTACACTACTTAAAATGATTGGAAAATGGTCAATAAGTCAGAAAAAAGTATACACTTACACAGTTTACTGAAAAACACAAGAATAACACAGAGGGCTGCCATCACTGTATCTGAGCTCTTCTGTCCTTGAGTCTCTCCTCTGGTTGAGACCCTGTTGTACCCTGCACTGTAAAACTCAAAGTGTACAGAGTAGGAGGACTTGAGCTGATCATTTTCCAGTAGGAGGTCACAAGTCAGGGGCAGATATTATTGGCTGTTCAAACAGGTAATGTATTGGGTGACAAAGTTCCGCACACGAACAGTGCAACAAGAGAAAACGTGATTTCCAGGTTTATTATGGGTATGCGTTATTTACATACTGGAGTCGTGTGCAAGTCTAAATTAGAGGAGGGGGAAATGTGTCTTTCACTGAACCAACAGCTCCACATCCACCAAAGCTGGGCTTCCTCAGACAGCTCATATGAGCCCTGATCAGACATAACCTGTGTGTATGTGTGTGTGTGTGTGTGTGTGTGTGTGTGTGTGTGTGTATATGTGTATGTATGTGTGTGTGTGTGCGTGTGTAAATATATGTGTGTGGGTGTAGTGTGTGTCCCTGTATGTGCATATGAGTATATGTGTGTGTGTGAAAGTTTGTGTGTGGATGTGTGGAGTTATGTGTGGATGTTTATGCATGTGTGTGTGTGTGTGTGTGTGCAAGTTTGTGCATGTGTGTATGTGTGTGTGTGCACATTTTTGTATATGTGCGTGTCTGTGGGTGTGTCTATGTGTGTGTGCACGTTTGTGCCTGTGTGTGTATAAGTGTGTGTGTGTGCACGTTTGTGAATGTGTGTGTGTTATGCAGCACTATGGACACGTGGCACAGATGAGGCAAGAGGTAGTGCAGTTGTAGTGGAAAAAAAACTTTTAATTTTACAACAAAGGTAAAATGTGGAAACAGTTGTGGTTGTGGTAGAAAGGTATACAGAGAGGTGTGCTGCATGCTGGAAGCAGAGCCAGCGTGCTGTCATGCCCATGAGTCTGTTAGGCTTCTCTGCCTGTGAGGGGGAGGCAAGTTCTGAAACTGAGTTCAAGAACTGCCTCTCTGGGAGGCAAACTGGTATTATCTCATACCTCTTTCACACTAAAGCAATGAATGAGGAACCTGTGTTTGCCATCGCTGTGAATGAGGAAACCAGCGTCATTTGACCTGGGAGCACAACCCTAGTCATGACCTGAGATTTATGTGGGTGCATAAGGCACATGACTGGGCTTTGGCATGAACGGGGGGACATGGGTTGGGCTTCTATAATCGGTAAAGTTAATTAGTTGAACTGATCCTCAATCTTCTCATGTTTAACTTGGGCAGAAATGATGTTCTGAAGCCTAAACATAATTTCTTCAGCAGTGACATGTACAGGTAAGATGAGTTCCAGTGCCCATGGGCCCTCCCAAACCAGTGGCCCCTGTCCCCATGGGCCCTCCCAAACCAGGGGCCCCAGTGCTTATGGCCCCTCCCAAACCAGGGGCCCCAGTGCTTATGGCCCCTCCCAAACCAGGGGCCCCGGTGCCCGCGGGCCCTCCCAAACCAGGGGCCCAGGTGGCGCTGCGCCTATATCACCTCCACTGGACATGTATGAAAGTATACTTTGGGCTCCTGGGTCTTGAGTAAATGGTAAGGAGCCCATTCTTTCCCAAGAACACAAGAGTTTAAATGGGACAAACGCATGTTTCGGTACCTCATGTGATCCCTGGGTTTTGTGTCTGAAAGTGGGCTGTCCCGGCTTGAGGAGCAGGGTGCTGAAGTTTCTCCTGGTCCTGCAGGCACTATCCGTGGTTCTGAATGTCCCTGCTGTGGAAAGGAAGAGGAGGAAGCCATATGTGTTGTTGGCACCTCCTTCATCAGATGCCTTTGAAAAACCTACTCATTTAAATAAAGAGTTTGATATGAAATATTGATTCTGTCTCACGGTTGATGGCCGAGGACAAAAAAGGCCTTGTAGAGCATGTTGGCCCTAGTAGACCTACTTTGCTGGAACAGGAAGTGAGGTTTTCCAGGGTATTTAATGTCACATCCTGCTGCAGTTGCCCAGGGGTGAATTTTCTTGCAGTTCTGAATAAGAGTAGATCAGAGTAATGTTGATGATCCTATTCACTATAAAGGATCATGCAGGATGTCATGAGTTTACTGGGAGAGGACTGCAGGTTCCTCTTTCCAAATTCTAAAAGACAAAACTAGGGCCTGGACAACCCTATTACAACCCTATTACAATTGAAATTACATTTTCACAATGGCCGCCATCATTGCGACTTCCTCTTTCATCTCGCTGGCCCTGTTTCAATGAAGCACCAGGTAGACACTAAAATAATAATCTTAATAACAGTCATTATAAAATCCATAAGGATGTCTAAGATTTACGATTGCAGTTGATTGCAGAGAGAGAGAGAGAGAGAGAGAGAGAGAGAGAGAGAGAGAGAGAGAGAGAGAGACAGAGAGAGAGAGAGAGAGAGAGAGAGAGAGAGAGATACATGCTAAGCCACAAAGGAGCAGAACAAGGGTTTTGTTTTGAGTCAATGGCCAGAGAGACCAAACCACGGAGCCAAACATTCTTCCAGCAAGCAGGTCTCAGGATGTTATAAAGTTAGAAACAGCCTATAATTAATACTGACAATGCACTGAAAATGGTTTTATTGTGATATTGAAAATGATATTCATCATTGCAAGCAGTATATCAGAAATCTGAAGGATGCACACAAGCTGAAAACATATGTCTAAAACAGCATAATCAGACCAAAATAGTGTCATTCAGAAAAGTTTTGCACTGCACACGTTTTAGAAGAAAACATGTGAATGATGATGAACACCGAATATTACAGTAAAAAGCCCTCTTTAATTATAGAGGGCAATACCAATCTTTTGTCACTAGAATTTAAGCACAATTTATGCAGTAACAGATTTTTCATTATTTGTATTTTGAAACGTTGTTTGTGCAGTGTTTTAAAGCCGCTCTTTTCTAGACAGTTGAAAAATGGAAAGGTGGTCTGAGGCATGGGGGGGGAGTGCCAGTGTGGTTTCAGTGCTGAGAGAGGGAGGTGTGAACACAGCTCTGTACTGCAGGTCAGTCTTCCTGTGTAGCTCTGGTCTGAGTAAAGCTGAATATATAAGGCTGGGGGTGGAAAATAAGTGAACCACCACCACAACAGAACAGTCTGAAACGGACAAACGCATTGCACTACTGATGAAAAAGAGAGCTGTGTGTAAAAGATTTCTGTCAGTTTCTATGAGCTTTTAAGAAACAAGTTAATTGTTGCCTACAAACTTACCCCAATGGCTGATACACTCTTTCTTGATAGCATAGTCTCTTATAACTGCTTGTGCTGGTGCTTGTTTGAAGTATTTTTGAAGCTGCTATGCTTCAATGTATCAAATTCAATCAAGAGTACACTTGATCTCAACACAGGCAGTGTATCAGCAATAGGTATCTCCATGTGACATTTATTGCCTGCTTTTTTTACTGTCACCATTTTTCTAGGGTGGCCTTTATTCAAAAAGTCCGATTTTCTCTCCAGATCATCCTAAAAACCACAAAAATGTACTGTGTATTTTTGGGAGATTTTCTGAAAATAATATGAATTTAGGTGAAGAGAAGACAGTCAGCAGAAGGACTGAGGAGGATGGGCTCCCCCTTCAGTCTGGATCCATCCAAGCAACCAGAATCAAGTTCCTTGGGATGAACTTCTGTCACCAGGGAGTTTTTTCTTGTCACTGGTGCCCTAAGCTTTTTTAAGAGTTTTTTGAATGTGTGAATTTAAACATTTTGTTGCAGTTTCTATGAGCTAGCTAGAAGCAGGATTTATTTTTAAAATGTGGCACACATCTGGAATCAAAGTTACCCCAATGGCAGACACCCTCTTTCACAATCTCGTATAGCACTGGTATAAGTTAACCTGGAGTGAAAGACCAGTTGGCTCAGCTGAGAACAGTATGTGCTTGTTTATTCAGTCTAATGAGTTTGACTCTGTGACATTTCTTTATGTGTTATAGTTCAATGTATGAAATGCAATCAAGAGTATGTTCAAAAACATGTAGAAATGTAATAACATTTAATTAACATGCAATTGAAATGTTTACCATCTTATTTATGTGTGATGGCCATTATACCAGTCTTATACCAGTAATTTTGCACATGTAGAATAAGAGTCAAAAGATGTTATAATCATGCTCAGCTCTCTAAGGTAAATACTTTACTAAAGTCCATTCTGGGTAAGGGTGTTACTCTCTCTTTGTTCTCTAGATTATAAGACCCTGTGAACACAGGAAGGTATCTGCCACTGAGTCATTCAGTCAGAAAATGCGTCCAGTTCTCCTCAAACACACTGTGCATCATCAATAACTGACAACGCAATAAAGCTGTCGCTGTGCATACAGGAAGTGCTTTGGCTATTGAAGGTACAGAGAGGGCTCTGGCTGCAGGAGGCCTTGTCTTCAGAAAGCATGTTCAGTAAAACATGCAGAAGAGTACACAGATTCACAGTGACCCTGGCTTAGAAGTGGCAGATTTTGCACTGTATGCCAGACGCACCGCTGGTGTGGATGTGCAAAGATACATTATCTCCACATGCCTCTCTGCTGTATGTGGAGTAAATATCCCTGTAAAACTTCAAATGACAGTATTTATACAGAAAGGTGGATTGTGATAGGAATTACGTATGTACCCTGACTGTCTGATCTATGGAAACATCAAACAAAAAGGCATGAACAATATTTACCATAAGAAATAATTCTGCATTAAACTTCATAAAAATATATCGTATTTTATTTGTTTAGAGCATTTTAAAGAGGCGTTTTCATAAAGATTTTCAAAAAAACTTTGCAGTGGAGCCAGAAAAGGACACCCCCCCCCCCCCCCCCCCCCGCATAACTAGGGCAGCTCCGACCAAATAAAGGAAATAGCCCCAAAAACGAATAACCCAACCAAAATGAGTGCTAAAAGGCGAACACTGCAACCCCGGACCGGGGATCCCAAAATAAAAGTACAACCCAGTATAAAAGACTAGGTAAGCAAAATAAAGAGCCGTGAGTCGCAGCTCAGGAAAACGCACAAACAAAAATACATACCGGGGACAACGTCCCTCACCCACAGGCTCACCCGAGCTTGAAAACAAAAGAGAAAAACAAAAGAACCTATAGGAAGGCGTTCGCAGTGTACACAGACTAGCGAGCAGAACACCTTCCTTACCTTATTTCCTTTTAAATGAATGCAAAAACCCAAAACCAGCACAATACCTGACTCATGTAATCACTGAGTCTACCGTGTGCTTTACCAGCTTGGTGACAGAGCGAACAGTGACACCAAAGCGTCGACCGATTGTCCGCGAGTGCTTTATATACAGCTTCAGGAGGTAAGGTACCCTTGGCACTAATGAGGGCCAGGTGAAAATAATAAAGCCTGGTACTACCTCCCAACCCTGACATCCTAATGTTTCACTTTTCCATCTCTGTTTAATATCACATTACGGGCGTTTAGTAGGCTCTTTTACCCAGAGTGACTTACACAATTCTGCAATTTATATTAAATATACACTGAAGTCATTCAAGTTAACAGCCTTCTTGCAAAACATGGCCTGAATGAAAGTCACCTATTCTTCCCTAACCACTGCAATACACTGCCGCCCTAAACTGTGTCAGATTTAGCAACATTGAACGACATTTAAACCTTGTGTTGTCTTAAGGGTGAAAAATGACCCACCACTGTATTTAATAGCAGAGAAAACTCCCTAACTGTTCTTTTTTCAACTTTAAATTTGATGACGTTTGTGATGAGTGACAGATTGTTTCTTCATGCAAAATACATTTGGGGTTGAGGGGTTGAGTGAAAGTGGGCCATTTGTGACCCTAAGGACAAGGGGAGTATGCAGAATCGTAAGACTACACTAAGGTTGAAGTTTTAATTAATTTATTTGAAAAAACATTTAAGAATAAGCACAGCTCCAAGAGACTCTTTTTGTTTTTAAAGGCAAATTTACAGTTTACAGCTCATATCCTGTAATGTGCACCGATGCGAAGGAGGACATGTTTGATAAATTGTGATCATTCTTGTGACAAAGATTAATTTTGATGGAAAGCTTCACTCGTGGTCTTTAAATCTCACACCTGAAAAAAACGTTTCTCTCTCCTCCTCCCTCTTCTTCCTCCTCACTTTGGGTTTCTTGGTGGTGAAAGTCAAAGCAGCGTAATTCATGGCTTCATCTTGGTGCTAAAAGGAAACGCACATATGATTACAGCACATGTGATTACAGTATATTTTCCGGAGAAATGGTCTATTTTACGTTTTGACGCAGTCCCAGTTTGAGTAAAATAAAAAGAAATTCATAACAAAATAATTAATGCAGTGATTTTTCAAATGAGAAATGATGAGGAGTATTATTATTATTATTATTATTATTATTATTATTATATTATTATTCTTTTGTAATATTACTCAATGTTACTCTAATCAAGTCAAAATCTGACATTGGAGTTGATTTAACAGTCCATATTACTGTGCAGAGGTCCCCAAGGCAAATGTTGAACACAGGAATATCATACTGCCTGACCCTACTGTGTTAGCCCCTTGTAATACAATGCAGTATGCACTAAAAAAAGTTCATGGGCATGCAGTTGTACACTGTTTAAGTATGTATGCAGCTTACGTTCTGATCTTAGCTTGGCCTTCTGAAACGGGAGATGATGACACATATTGTCACAACGCCAAAAAGAACCCCCGTCCTCAGGATGGACAGCCAGGAAAGGATGCTCACAACTTCTGGGTAACCTGCCAGCCATTATTTCAGAAATTGAGGGCAGCAAATAAGGATTTGTATTGAGATTACATTGTAACTAAAATTGTTAAACATAAAACAGTTTGTGAAATTTAGTATGACTAAAAATTAAATGTACAAAAACAATGTTTCACGATGTGACTGTGTTGTTCCTACCCTTAAAGTCCAGCTTGGTCCCATTCCCAAACAGGATCTCCCCACAGGTGGCCACAGCACAGTAGTAAGTCCCAGCATCAGAGAGGCTGAGGATCCTCTTGGGGAAGTTGTAGACACAGCTCTGTGTGGGAGACACAGTCCCAGAGCTCCTCTGGCACTCATCACTCCTGTGTCCATGGGTGTGAATGATTCCTGGAGGGGACTCTCCTGATCCCGGTCTGAACCAGTGCACACTGTGTTCTCCTGCACAGGTCTCAGTGTGTACTGTACACTGCAGAGTCACAGAGTCTCCTGGCTGCACTGACTCAGACTCGGGCTGCTGCAGCACTACTGTCCTGCTCTGGGACTCTGGCCCTGTCAAAAGTTAGCACTCATTACACTCAATACAGAATTGTCCTTTGGATTCCACTGTGTAAGGTTTACATATAAATGCAGTATGGCTTTGTATTTTTGTAGTTTATACAGAGAGCTGAAGATGACTCCACCGATTATAATATAAAGTGCAGCATGTTTTTGCACATATGTGTGATTCAGATGCAGTTTGTGCACTAGAAATGATCACGTCGATCAGCAATGTTATGTTAAAACCACTATTGATTAACTACATGCATTTTATTATCCTAGAAACTAAAACCATTGTATTAAATACATTTTTAAAATTTTATTCAAATGAAGCAATTAATTTTTAATGCTTCAATGTTTTCCACTAGAGCAGAAATGGTTAATATCTCTACAAAAGATGACAGGGACACACTGCACACACTGAAACTTAATAAGATAAACAAGAAAAAAATTAAATTTCTTCAATCAGTTTTGAATGCTTTCTTTTTTTATTCAAAAAATGTAAAAGCTATTAACAAAGCTTCAACATCTTCGTCACTAGGGCAATTTCAGTGAATGCATTTTGAGTGATTGATTTCTTGTTCAAAGAAACAATGGGCTACAGCTGATGCACCAGCAAAGAACAATGTGGAGAACCAACACGACCGGACCGGACCCGGGTAGATTTTATATTTCAACTCTTTTCTTTTAATTTTTTCATATTTTCTCATTGTGACGTTTTAGGGATTCATAGCTGAAAGATAGATGAGTGTTTGAATATTCCAAATCTGCGTTTATCTCATTTTTGACCAAAATCGAATCAAACACAGTTTTTGTAAGTATTCTGTAAAACTGAGCACTGCACGATGTTACCCCCTTGGTCTCACATTAATAACCACACATTACAACAGTGGTATGCAGAAGAGCATCTCTGAACACAACATGTCAATCCTCTAAATGGACAGGCTACACTAGCAGAAGACATATTAAGTCTAAAAAAAGTCTAGTCAAGTGCTCACTGAGTATATAAACGTAGCCTTTAAGATGTACAGCAAATGGCAGCTCTGCTTTTGGTGAAAGCATCACCATAAACAGTTCATACTGTAAATGTCATGGCAAGGGACTTCAAAGTGTTTTTCTCGGATAAATTGAATCAATACTTAATTTTCGTAAAAGTATTGGAAAAAAGAAGCAAAACCATTGCTTAAATTTATAATGTAGAATGACAAATTACAATTTAGGCAAGTTAAGCGATGGAAAAATAAAATTCTTACTTACCCGTCACCATTAAGGTACTCCCATCTCCAAAGCTGATCTCATCGTAGAATATAAAAGTGCAGTAGTATGTCGCTGAATCTGATGGCTCTACATGTGAGACAGTCAGGTTAAAGCTTCCGTTTGCTGTCTTAGCACTGAGACGTGTACTGTTTTTAAACTCATTCAAAAACACAGCATCTGATTGATAGTTCAGCATCCTTGCGACAGGCTGAGGCTTCTGTCCAAGTGGTTGCTTTAACCAGCTGATTCTAGACACTCCATCATCCGGATAGAAACACGGGAGAGTCACGGTGTCTCCAAGCTGAGCTGTCACCACAGCGTTGGGCTGAACTACACTCTGCCCAAGCAGACCACCTGGAATCCAACAGAAAGCAATATTTCAACTTCACTGACAATGGGGGAAAAAACAAAGCAAAAACACCCACCAATCTCTGTGTAATCTCTGTACACTACTTAAAATGATTGTAAAATGATTTTGGTCAAAAAGTCAGAAACAAGTAAACACTTACACAGTTTGCTGAAAAACACAAGAATAACACAGAGGGATGCCATCGCTGTATCTGAGCTCTTCTGTCCTTGAGTCTCTCCTCTGGTTGAGACCCTGTTGTACCCTGCACTGTAAAACTCAAAGTGTACAGAGTAGGAGGACTTCAACTGATCATTTTCCAGTAGGAGGTCACAAGTCAGGGGCAGATATTATTGGCTGTTCAAACAGGTAATGTATTGGGTGACAAAGTTCCGCGTATGAACACTCTCAGTGCAACAAGAGAAAATGTTATTTCCAGTTTGATTATAGGTATGTGTTATTTACATACTGGAGTTGTGTGGAAGTCTCAAATTACTTTGAGAATAAACGCACACTGAGCCTCAAAATCTATTGACACTTCAGGGGGTGGAGATTCATTCAGGCAAAGCAACCAGGTGATCTCTTGACCACACTATCTCTTTTCTTTGTGAAAATACACAGTGTGTGTGTGTGTGTGTGTGTGTGTGTGTGTGTGTGTGTGGTGTGTGTGTGGTGTGTGTGTGTGTGTGTGTGTGTGTGGTGTGTGTCTGTGCATGTTTCTCTGCATGTTTCTGTGTATGTGTGTGAATATATGTGTGTGAGTGTGTAGTGTGTGTCTGTGTGTATGTGTGTGTATATGTGTATATCTTT
The DNA here is from genome assembly GCF_963514075.1 of Conger conger. NCBI lineage: Eukaryota > Metazoa > Chordata > Actinopteri > Anguilliformes > Congridae > Conger > Conger conger. Next base: position 20,049 of record NW_026890449.1, read on the forward strand.
GTGGATGTTTATGCATGTGTGTGTATGTGTGTGTGCAAGTTTGTGCGTCTGTGTGTGTATGTGTGTGTAAATATGTGTGTGGGCTTGTGTGTGTAAGTATATGTGCATGTGTGTGTCTGTGCACGTTTGTGCGTGTGTGTGCGTGTGTGTGAACGTGTGTATTTGTATGTCATGCAGCACTATGGACACATGGCACAGATGAGGCAAGAGGTAGTGCGGTTGTAGTGGGAAAAAAAATGTTTAATTTTACAACAAAGGTAAAAAGTGGAAACAGTTGTGGTAGAAAGGTATACAGAGAGGTGTGCTGCATGGTGGAAGCAGAGCCAGCGTGCTGTCATGCCCATGAGTCTGTTAGGCTTCTCTGTCTGTGAGGGGGAGGCAAGTTCTGAAACTGAGTTCAAGAACTGCCTCTCTGGGAGGCAAACTGGTATCTAATACCTCTTTCACACTAAAGCAATGAATGAGGAGCCTGTGTTTGCCATTGCTGTGAATGAGGAAACCTGTGTCATTTGACCTGGGAGCACAACCCTAGTCATGACCTGAGATTTTTATGGGTGCATAAGGCACATGACTGGGCTTTGGCATGAAAGGGGGGACATGGGTTGGGCTACTATACTCAGTAAAGTTAGTTAGTTGAACTGATCCTCAATCTTCTCGTGTTTAACTTGGGCAGAAATGATGTTCTGAAGCCTAAACATAATTTCTTCAGCAGTGACATGTTCAGTTAAGATGAGTCCCAGTGCCCATGGGCCCTCCCAAGCCAGGGCCCCCTGTCCCCATGGGCCCTCCAAAACCAGGGGCCCCGGTCCCCATGGGCCCTCCCAAACCAGTGGCCCCTGTCCCCATGGGCCCTCCCAAACCAGGGGCCCCGGTGCCCATGGGCCCTCCCAAACCAGGGGCCCCAGTGCTTATGGCCCCTCCCAAACCAGGGGCCCCAGTGCTTATGGCCCCTCCCAAACCAGGGGGCCCAGTGCTTATGGCCCCTCCCAAATCAGGGGCTCCAGTGCTTATGGTCCCTCCCAAACCAGGGGCCCCACTGCCCATGGGCCCTCCCATACCAGGGGCTCCAGTGCTTATGGCCCCTCCCAAACCAGGGGCTCCAGTGCTTATGGCCCCTCCCAAACCAGGGAGCCCAGTGCTTATGACCCCTCCCAAACCAGGGGCCCCAGTGCTTATGGCCCCTCACCGCCACTGGACATGTATGAAAGTTCACTTTGGGCTCCTGGGTCTTGAGTGAATGGTAAGGAGCCCATAGAACACAAGAGTTTAAATGGGACAAACGCATGTTTCGGTACCTCATGTGATCCCTGGCTTTTGTGTCTGAAAGTGGGCTGCCCCGGCTTGAGGAGCAGGGTGCTGAAGTTTCTCCTGGTCCTGCAGGCACTATCCGTGGTTCTGAATTTCCCTGCTGTGGAAAGGAAGAGGAGGAAGCCATATGTGTTGTTGGCACCTCCTTCATCAGATGCCTTTGAAAAACCTACTGATTTAAATAAAGAGTTTGATATGAAATATTGATTCTGTCTCACAGTTGATGGCCGAGGACAAAAAGGCCTTGCAGAGCATGTTGGCCCTAGTAGACCTACTTTGCTGGAACAGGAAGTGAGGTTTTCCAGGGTATTTCATTTCACATCCTGCTGCAGTTGCCCAGGGGTGAATTTTATAGCAGTTCTGTATAAGAGTAGATCAGAGTAATGTTGATGATCCTATTCACTATAAAGGATCATGCAGGATGTCATGAGTTTGCTGGGAGAGGACTGCAGGTTCCTCTTTCCAAATTCTAAAAGACAAAACTAGGGCCTGGGCAACCCTATTACAATTGAAATTACATTTCAATTTCAATGAACAATGAACACTGGAATTAACACTGACATTGAATATACACACAGTTAGCAGTTTGTTCGGCATTTAAGACTTAAGTCTTCTGCTGCTGTAGACTGTCCAGTTATAATGCGTTGTGTGTTCAGAGATAGCACTGTTGTAAAGTGTGGTTATTTTCATTACTGTCATCTTCCTGTCAGCTTGGACCTTCCTGGCCTTTCTCCACTGACCTCTCTCATTAACAATGTGTAAGTTTCAGCCCGCAGAACTGCTGCTCACTGGATGTTTTTTGTTTTTCGCACCATTCAATGCATGCTTTTATGCATTTAGTTGCTGCCACATGATTGGCTGATTAAATATTTGCATTAAAGCGCTGATTTACAGGTCTGCCTAAAGTGATCACTGTGTGTACGTCCCTCATTTGGCAAAAACATTGCTCAGGCTGTAATTTTACACTGAAACCAGGGTGAGGTGTCAGTAGTTTCAGGATTTTGTCCATGACAAAGCACATGTGTCATCATCAGAGACCTGAGGGTCTGACCCTTGATGACATCACAATGGCCGCCATCATGGCGACTTCCTCTTTCATCTCACTCGCCCTGTTTCAATGAAGCACCAGGTAGACACTAAAATAATGATCTTAATAACAATCATTATAAAATCCATAAGGATGTCTAAGATTTACAATTACAGTTGATTGCAGAGAGAGAGAGAGAGAGAGAGAGAGAGAGAGAGAGAGAGAGAGAGAGAGAGAGAGAGAGAGAGAGAGAGAGAGAGAGATGCTAAACCACGGCGCAGCACAAGGGTTTTGTTTTGAGTCAATGGCCAGAGAGACAAGCAAGCAGGTCTCTTAATACTGACAATGCCCTGAAAATGGTTTTATTGTGATATTGAAAATGATATTCATCATTGCAAGCAGTATATCAGAAATATGAAGGAAGCTTAAAACATATGTCTAAAACAGCATAATCAGACCAAAATAGTGTCATTCTGAAAAGTTTTGCACTGCACATGTTTTAGAAGAAAACATGTGAATGATGATGAATACAGAATATTACAGTTAAAAGCCCTCTTTAATTATAGAGGGCAATACCAATCTTTTGTCACTAGAATTTAAGCACAATTTATGCAGTAACAGATTTTTCATTATTTGTATTTTGAAACGTTGTTTGTGCAGTGTTTTAAAGCCGCTCTTTTCTAGACAGTTGAAAAATGGATGGTGGTCTGAGGCATGGGGGGGAGTGCCAGTGTGGTTCCAGTGCTGAGAGAGGGAGGTGTGAACACAGCTCTCTACTGCAGGTCAGTCTTCCTGTGTAGCTCTGGTCTGAGTAAAGCTGAATATATAAGGCTGTGGGTGGAAAATAAGTGAACCTCCCCTGTCACCACAACAGAACAGCCTGAAACGGACAAACGCATTGTGCTACTGATGAAAAAGAGAGCTGTGTGTAAAAGATTTCTGTCAGTTTCTATGAGCTTTTTAGAAACAAGTTAATTTTTGCCTACAAACTTACCCCAATGGCTGACACACTCTTTCTTGATAGCATAGTCTCTTATAACTGCTTGTGCTGGTGCTTGTTTGAAGCATTTTTGAAGCTGTTATGCTTCAATGTATCAAATTCAATAAAGAGTACATCTGATCACAGGGGAGGATGGGCTCCCCCTTCAGTCTGGATCCATCCAAGCAACCAGAATCAAGTTCCTTGGGATGAACTCACTGGTGCCCTAGACTTCCTCTTATGGGGGTTTAGGTCAGAGTCTTTTTAAATGTGTGAATTTAAACATTTTGTTGCAGTTTCTATGAGGTAGCTAGAAGCAGGATTTATTTTTAAAGTGTCACACATATCTGGAATCAAACTTACCTCAATGGCAGACACACTCTTTCACAATCTCATATAGAACTGGTATAAGTTAACCTGGAGTGAAAGACCCGTTGGCTTAGCTGAGTACAGTATGTGCTTGTTTATTCAGTCTAATGACTCTGACTCTGTGACATTTCTTTGTGTGTTATAGTTCAATGTATGAAATGCAATTAAGAGTATGTTCAAAAACAATGTGTTAACACTAAAATCACATGCAATTGAAATGTTTGTCATCTTATTTCTGTGTGATGGCCATTATACCAGTCTTATACCAGTAATTTTGCACATGTAGAGTAAGAGTCAAAAGACGTTATAATCATGCTCAGCTCTCTAAGGTAAATACTTTACTAAAGCCCGTTGCTTCCGCGTGGAAGACTCAGTTTCCTCCACCCCTCGTCAGGGGGCATTTCTTAATGCAAAATACATTCGGGGTTGAGGGGTTGAGTGAAAGGGGGCCATTTTTGCCTTAGGACAAGGGGAGTATGCAGAATCTAAAGACTGCACAATGCTTAAAATGCAAGCACATCAGTTCACAATTTTAGAAGTTTTAATTTGTTTATTTGAAAAAACATTTAAGAATAAGCACCGCTCCAAGAGACTCTTTTAGTTTTTTATGGCAAATTTACAGTTTACAGATACTGCGAAGGAGGACATAAATTGTGATCATTCTTGTGACGAAGATTAATTTTGATGGAAAGCTTCACTCATGGTCTTTAAATGTCACACCTGAATAAACCGTTTCTCTCTCTTCCTCCCTCTTCTTCCTCCTCACTTTGGGTTTCTTGGTGGTGAAAGTCAAAGCAGCGTAATTCATCGCTTCATCTTTATGCTAAAAGGAAACGCATGCGACAACACATACGGTTACTCCTCATTCCGATGATCATTTTAGCAGGATATTTATGCTTTAGTTTATTAAAAATATGTAATATAATATTTGTACCTGTTCGCCCGACAAGGACACTTGGTTGTTTGATGCAGCCCCTGTTTGAGTAAAATTATTAATTAATTTATTAATTATTCATTTATTTAATTTATTCTATATTTAACCAGGATAGGCTCATTGAGATTAAGAATCACTTTTTTCAAGAGCAACCTGGCCAAAATAGGCAGCAGCCAGTCAAAAGTTACTGAAACATTTGCTACAACAAATTACAATGCATGACAACAAATTACAAATAAATATAAACCACTAGAGTCTTAATATAATTGTAACTACTTTAATGATGTGTAATCAAATATGTAAGAAATATTTCCTCTCCTTTTTTTTATTATTATTATTATTATTATTATTATTATTATTATTATTATTATTGTGATTATTGTAGGGGTGGCCTGTAGCATAGTCGTTAAGGTACATGACTGGGACACGCAAGGTCGGTGGTTCGATCCCCGGTGTAGCCACAATAAGATCCTCACTGCCGTTGGGCCCTTGAGCAAGGCCCTTAACTCTGCATTGATCCAGGGAAGGATTGTCTCCTGCTTAGTCTAATCAATGGTACATCGCTCTGGATAAGAGCGTCAGCCAAATTCAATTCATGTAATGCAGTTATTATTTTAACTTACAGTATGTCATTTTATTCATAACAATAAGAGCAATTTGTTTTCATATTGAGCATCATATTCACCACAGTAGGGAGAAAAACTTTTTGGTGGTCAGAATATTCTGCACTCTCTTCATACCTTTCGCTCAAGAGCCATTTTATTTTCACAATGAGGGACTGTCACATCACAGCTGCCTCACATATCAAGTGGCTATACTTTAGTTCAAGCCAGCTGGTATATATTGGGGCCCATATCAGAAGCTGAAGTTTCATAAATTCAAGTGAGATTTGGCTTTTACATTACATGTGATACTGCATGACTAGATGTGCACATACCTACAGCACAAGTAGTGTGAGACAGTAATCTGTACTGATGGAGTAGCTTTACTTGTTGTTTTGCAGAACTGTACAGGAACTGCATATAAATATTACTGCATGCTATTCACAAAATGGCCTGACAATATTGTACTCAATTTTCTTCAACTATTTTACACAAACACTTAAAATACTGTATTTTCTAAATTCTCTCTTATTGAGTATTTGTAATATTGTCTATGCATCATGCATTTTGATGCAACACAAATTTCATTGTGTATAAGCTGTTAAATAATCCATATTACATGTACCACACATTGATACCTTGGTCTCTTACCTTTGCAGCTCTCACCGTTTTTTCTCCTGCTCAGAGCGAGGACAATATGTAGGATCACACTCAACGCCAAAGCTCCCGCCAAGCAATAAAGGAACGCTTCATTTCCTGACGCTTTAGAAGCAAAATTTTATTTTAGAATTCTTCACAAGTAGCATTAACCTTTCAAGATAGGAGATCACAAATACCTGATTAGAATGTCCTTAAGTGAACATTGTAATGTACAGTAGATGCACAATAACTCCTTTGTCTTCAATGTATTTTAAAAACAAAATTTCACAATGTGCCTGTTTTGTTCCTACCCTTAAAGTCCAGCTTGGTCCCGTTCCCAAACAGGATCTCCCCACAGGTGGCCACAGCACAGTAGTAAGTCCCAGCATCAGAGAGGCTGAGGATCCTCTTGGGGAAGTTGTAGACACAGCTCTGTGTGGGAGACACAGTCCCAGAGCTCCTCTGGCACTCATCACTCCTGTGTCCATGGGTGTGAATGATTCCTGGAGGGGACTCTCCTGATCCCGGTCTGAACCAGTGCACACTGTGTTCTCCTGCACAGGTCTCAGTGTGTACTGTACACTGCAGAGTCACAGAGTCTCCTGGCTGCACTGACTCAGACTCGGGCTGCTGCAGCACTACTGTCCTGCTCTGGGACTCTGGCCCTGTCAAAAGTTAGCACTCATTACACTCAATACAGAATTGTCCTTTGGATTCCACTGTGTAAGGTTTACATATCAATGCAGTATGGCTTTGTATTTTTGTAGTTTATACAGAGAGCTGAAGATGACTCCACCGATTATAATATAAAGTGCAGCATGTTGTTGCACATATGTGTGATTCAGATGCAGTTTGTGCACTAGAAATGATCACGTCGATCAGCAATGTTATGTTAAAACCACTATTGATTAACTACATGCATTTTACTATCCTAGAAACTAAAACCATTGTATTAAATACATTTTTAAAATTTTATTCAAATGAAGCAATTAATTTTTAATGCTTCAATGTTTTCCACTAGAGCAGAAATGGTTAATATCTCTACAAAAGATGACAGGGACACACTGCACACACTGAAACTTAATAAGATAAACAAGAAAAAAATTAAATTTCTTCAATCAGTTTTGAATGCTTTCTTTTTTTATTCAAAAAATGTAAAAGCTATTAACAAAGCTTCAACATCTTCGTCACTAGGGCAATTTCAGTGAATGCATTTTGAGTGATTGATTTCTTGTTCAAAGAAACAATGGGCTACAGCTGATGCACCAGCAAAGAACAATGTGGAGAACCAACACGACCGGACCGGACCCGGGTAGATTTTATATTTCAACTCTTTTCTTTTAATTTTTTCATATTTTCTCATTGTGACGTTTTAGGGATTCATAGCTGAAAGATAGATGAGTGTTTGAATATTCCAAATCTGCGTTTATCTCATTTTTGACCAAAATCGAATCAAACACAGTTTTTGTAAGTATTCTGTAAAACTGAGCACTGCACGATGTTACCCCCTTGGTCTCACATTAATAACCACACATTACAACAGTGGTATGCAGAAGAGCATCTCTGAACACAACATGTCAATCCTCTAAATGGACAGGCTACACTAGCAGAAGACATATTAAGTCTAAAAAAAGTCTAGTCAAGTGCTCACTGAGTATATAAACGTAGCCTTTAAGATGTACAGCAAATGGCAGCTCTGCTTTTGGTGAAAGCATCACCATAAACAGTTCATACTGTAAATGTCATGGCAAGGGACTTCAAAGTGTTTTTCTCGGATAAATTGAATCAATACTTAATTTTCGTAAAAGTATTGGAAAAAAGAAGCAAAACCATTGCTTAAATTTATAATGTAGAATGACAAATTACAATTTAGGCAAGTTAAGCGATGGAAAAATAAAATTCTTACTTACCCGTCACCATTAAGGTACTCCCATCTCCAAAGCTGATCTTATCGTAGAATATAAAAGTGCAGTAGTATGTCGCTGAATCTGATGGCTCTACATGTGAGACAGTCAGGTTAAAGCTTCCGTTTGCTGTCTTAGCACTGAGACGTGTACTGTTTTTAAACTCATTCAAAAACACAGCATCTGATTGATAGTTCAGCATCCTTGCGACAGGCTGAGGCTTCTGTCCAAGTGGTTGCTTTAACCAGCTGATTCTAGACACTCCATCATCCGGATAGAAACACGGGAGAGTCACGGTGTCTCCAAGCTGAGCTGTCACCACAGCGTTGGGCTGAACTACACTCTGCCCAAGCAGACCACCTGGAATCCAACAGAAAGCAATATTTCAACTTCACTGACAATGGGGGAAAAAACAAAGCAAAAACACCCACCAATCTCTGTGTAATCTCTGTACACTACTTAAAATGATTGTAAAATGATTTTGGTCAAAAAGTCAGAAACAAGTAAACACTTACACAGTTTGCTGAAAAACACAAGAATAACACAGAGGGATGCCATCGCTGTATCTGAGCTCTTCTGTCCTTGAGTCTCTCCTCTGGTTGAGACCCTGTTGTACCCTGCACTGTAAAACTCAAAGTGTACAGAGTAGGAGGACTTCAACTGATCATTTTCCAGTAGGAGGTCACAAGTCAGGGGCAGATATTATTGGCTGTTCAAACAGGTAATGTATTGGGTGACAAAGTTCCGCGTATGAACACTCTCAGTGCAACAAGAGAAAATGTTATTTCCAGTTTGATTATAGGTATGTGTTATTTACATACTGGAGTTGTGTGGAAGTCTCAAATTACTTTGAGAATAAACGCACACTGAGCCTCAAAATCTATTGACACTTCAGGGGGTGGAGATTCATTCAGGCAAAGCAACCAGGTGATCTCTTGACCACACTATCTCTTTTCTTTGTGAAAATACACAGTGTGTGTGTGTGTGTGTGTGTGTGTGTGTGTGTGTGTGTGTGTGTGTGTGTGTGTGTGTGTGGTGTGTGTGTGTGTGGTGTGTGTGTGTGTGTGTGTGTGCGTGGTGTGTGTCTGTGCATGTTTCTGTGCATGTTTCTGTGTATGTGTGTGAATATATGTGTGTGAGTGTGTAGTGTGTGTCTGTGTGTATGTGTGTGTCTGTGTGTGTGTGTGTGTAAATATGTGTATATCTTTGTGGATGTTTATGCATGTGTGTGTATGTGTGTGTGCAAGTTTGTGCGTCTGTGTGTGTATGTGTGTGTAAATATGTGTGTGGGCTTGTGTGTGTAAGTATATGTGCATGTGTGTGTCTGTGCACGTTTGTGCGTGTGTGTGTGTGTGTGTGCGTGTGTATTTGTATGTCATGCAGCACTATGGACACATGGCACAGATGAGGCAAGAGGTAGTGCGGTTGTAGTGGAAAAAAAATGTTTAATTTTACAACAAAGGTAAAAAGTGGAAACAGTTGTGGTAGAAAGGTATACAGAGAGGTGTGCATGGTGGAAGCAGAGCCAGCGTGCTGTCATGCCCATGAGTCTGTTAGGCTTCTCTGTCTGTGAGGGGGAGGCAAGTTCTGAAACTGAGTTCAAGAACTGCCTCTCTAGGAGGCAAACTGGTATCGAATACCTCTTTCACACTAAAGCAATGAATGAGGAGCCTGTGTTTGCCATTGCTGTGAATGAGGAAACCTGTGTCATTTGACCTGGGAGCACAACCCTAGTCATGACCTGAGATTTATGTGGGTGCATAAGGCACATGACTGGGCTTTGGCATGAAAGGGGGGACATGGGTTGGGCTACTATACTCAGTAAAGTTAGTGAGTTGAACTGATCCTCAATCTTCTCGTGTTTAACTTGGGCAGAAATGATGTTCTGAAGCCTAAACATAATTTCTTCAGCAGTGACATGTTCAGTTAAGATGAGCCCCAGTGCCCATGGGCCCTCCCAAGCCAGGGCCCCCTGTCCCCATGGGCCCTCCCAAACAAGGGGCCCCGGTCCCCATGGGCCCTCCCAAACCAGTGGCCCCTGTCCCCATGGGCCCTCCCAAACCAGGGGCCCCGGTGCCCATGGGCCCTCCCAAACCAGGGGTCCCAGTGCTTATGGCCCCTCCCAAACCAGGGGCCCCAGTGCTTATGGCCCCTCCCAAACCAGGGGGCCCAGTGCTTATGGCCCCTCCCAAATCAGGGGCTCCAGTGCTTATGGCCCCTCCCAAACCTGGGGCCCCACTGCCCATGGGCCCTCCCATACCAGGGGCTCCAGTGCTTATGGCCCCTCTCAAACCAGGGGCTCCAGTGTTTATGGCCCCTCCCAAACCAGGGAGCCCAGTGCTTATGGCCCCTCCCAAACCAGGGGCCCCAGTGCTTATGGCCCCTCCCATACCAGGGGCTCCAGTGCTTATGGCCCCTCCCAAACCAGGGGCCCTGGTTGCGCTGCACCTATATCACCGCCACTGGACATGTATGAAAGTTCACTTTGGGCTCCTGGGTCTTGAGTGAATGGTAAGGAGCCCATAGAACACAAGACTTTAAATGGGACAAACGCATGTTTCGGTACCTCATGTGATCCCTGGCTTTTGTGTCTGAAAGTGGGCTGCCCCGGCTTGAGGAGCAGGGTGCTGAAGTTTCTCCTGGTCCTGCAGGCACTATCCGTGGTTCTGAATTTCCCTGCTGTGGAAAGGAAGAGGAGGAAGCCATATGTGTTGTTGGCACCTCCTTCATCAGATGCCTTTGAAAAACCTACTGATTTAAATAAAGAGTTTGACATGAAATATTGATTCTGTCTCACAGTTGATGGCCGAGGACAAAAAGGCCTTGCAGAGCATGTTGGCCCTAGTAGACCTACTTTGCTGGAACAGGAAGTGAGGTTTTCCAGGGTATTTCATTTCACATCCTGCTGCAGTTGCCCAGGGGTGAATTTTATAGCAGTTCTGTATAAGAGTAGATCAGAGTAATGTTGATGATCCTATTCACTATAAAGGATCATGCAGGATGTCATGAGTTTACTGGGAGAGGACTGCAGGTTCCTCTTTCCAAATTCTAAAAGACAAAACTAGGGCCTGGGCAACCCTATTACAATTGAAATTACATTTCAATTTCAATGAACAATGAACACTGGAATTAACACTGACATTGAATATACACACAGTTAGCAGTTTGTTCGGCATTTAAGACTTAAGTCTTCTGCTGCTGTAGACTGTCCAGTTATAATGCGTTGTGTGTTCAGAGATAGCACTATTGTAAAGTGTGGTTATTTTCATTACTGTCATCTTCCTGTCAGCTTGGACCTTCCTGGCCTTTCTCCACTGACCTCTCTCATTAACAATGTGTAAGTTTCAGCCCGCAGAACTGCTGCTCACTGGATGTTTTTGGTTTTTCGCACCATTCAATGCATGCTTTTATGTATTTAGTTGCTGCCACATGATTGGCTGATTAAATATTTGCATTAAAGCGCTGATTTACAGGTCTGCCTAAAGTGATCACTGTGTGTACGTCCCTCATTTGGCAAAAACATTGCTCAGGCTGTAATTTTACACTGAAACCAGGGTGAGGTGTCAGTAGTTTCAAGATTTTGTCCAAGACAAAGCACATGTGTCATCATCAGAGACCTGAGGGTCTGACCCTTGATGACATCACAATGGCCGCCATCATGGCGACTTCCTCTTTCATCTCACTCGCCCTGTTTCAATGAAGCACCAGGTAGACACTAAAATAATAATCTTAATAACAGTCATTATAAAATCCATAAGGATGTCTAAGATTTACAATTGCAGTTGATTGCAGAGAGAGAGAGGGAGAGAGAGAGAGAGAGAGGGAGAGAGAGAGAGAGAGAGAGAGAGAGAGAGAGAGAGAGAGAGAGAGAGAGAGAGAGAGAGAGAGAGAGAGAGAGAGAGATGCTAAACCACGGCGCAGCACAAGGGTTTTGTTTTGAGTCAATGGCCAGAGAGACAAGCAAGCAGGTCTCAGGATGTTATAAAGTTAGAAACAGTCTATAATTAATACTGACAATGCCCTGAAAATGGTTTTATTGTGATATTGAAAATGATATTCATCATTGCAAGCAGTATATCAGAAATATGAAGGATGCACACAAGCTTAAAACATATGTCTAAAACAGCATAATCAGACCAAAATAGTGTCATTCTGAAAAGTTTTGCACTGCACATGTTTTAGAAGAAAACATGTGAATGATGATGAATACAGAATATTACAGTTAAAAGCCCTCTTTAATTATAGAGGGCAATACCAATCTATTGTCACTAGAATTTAAGCACAATTTATGCAGGAACAGATTTTTCATTATTTGTATTTTGAAATGTTGTTTGTGCAATGTTTTAAAGCCGCTCTTTTCTAGACAGTTGAAAAATGGTGCCAGTGCCAGTGTGGTTTCAGTGCTGAGAGAGGGAGGTGTGAACACAGCTCTGTACTGCAGGTCAGTCTTCCTGTGTAGCTCTGGTCTGAGTAAAGCTGAATATATAAGGCTGTGGGTGGTAAATTCTGTAAGTGCATCATTCTAAGTGCATCATTCTGACCAGGTGTTTAGTATCGCTGTGGGTTTCCTCTAGACGCGGTAAAGTTGATTTTTTAAAATTGCTCATTTGAACAGCAAGGGTTAGGGCTTGAGCCACGTTGTTTATCTATTACCTGTTAATCACTTCTACTGGTTGCATACCCGTAGAGTGATTGAACATTCGTCTTAAGTAACTTAAATAGCTGTGGAATTTATCAGTAGATTAGCTTTGATTTGGTATTGCTTGTGAGCAATTGTAGGCCATTTAAATAGGCGTGTCAGAGCGACGCTAGCGTATATTAGACTGGCGAAAGTTGTCCTTAGTCAGTAAGTGCATCATTCTGACCAGGTGTTTAGTATCGCTGCGGGTTTCCTCTAGACGCGGTAAAGTTGATTTTTTAAAATTGCTCATTTGAACAGCAAGGGTTAGGGCTTGAGCCACGTTGTTTATCTATTACCTGTTAATCACTTCTACTGGTTGCATACCTGTAGAGTGATTGAACATTCGTCTTAAGTAACTTAAATAGCTGTGGAATTTATCAGTAGATTAGCTTTGATTTGGTATTGCTTGTGAGCAATTGTAGGCCATTTAAATAGGCGTGTCAGAGCGAAGCTAGCGTCGCTCCGTCGCAGTTTGTGATGTTATGTTTCACCCCATCCCAGTCTGCTCTCTCCCTCGAAGACCCCCCCTGCGACGTGGGCCTCCACGGCGTCGGAACCCCTCAAACCTCAGCTATCCCCCGCTGACCCCCTGTGAGGACTCTGCTGTCACAGGGGGACTATGGAACTGCCAGTCTGCCACTCGGAAGGCTGACTTCATCCCTGCGTATGCCTCCCTCCAGTCCCTACAATTCCTTGCCCTAACTGAGACCTGGATCACACCTGACAACACCGCCACTCCTGCTGCCCTCTCATCCTCCTTCTCCTTCTCGCACACTCCCCGGCCTTCCGGCCGTGGCGGTGGTACTGGTCTTTTAATTTCCCCCTCGTGGAAATTTTCTGTTCTCCCCCTCTCTGACCTGTCCATATCCACTTTTGAATTCCATTCTGTTGCAGTATCCTACCCTACTAACCTTTTCATTGCAGTTATCTACCGTCCTCCAGGGCCCCTGGGAAACTTCCTTGATGAGCTAGATACCCTTCTCAGCTCCTTCCCTGAGGATGGCACCCCACTGATTCTCCTTGGAGACTTCAACATCCACCTAGAAGCCTCCCAGTCTGCCGCCTTCCTACCGCTAATCCACTCCTTCGGCCTCTCCCTGCAACACTCTCCTCCAACCCACAAGGCGGGCAATGTCCTAGACCTTGTCTTTGTAAGGAACTGCTCATGCTCCGATTTCACGGTTACCCCTCTGCATACATCTGATCACCACTTCATCTCATTCTCCCTCCCTCTTCCTCCCCATCCTCCTCCCCCTCCTCCCACCCACACTTCCTCAGCCCGCCGTAACCTCCGCTCCCTCTCACCCTCTTCCTTTGCCAGCACCGTCACCGCCTCACTCCCCCCTCTCGAATCCTTCTCCAAACTCCCCGCTGACTCTGCATCTGCCACCCTCCTTTCATCTCTCTCCTCCGCCTTTGACTCTCTCTGTCCCCCTGTCTCAAAACCACCTCGCACATCCCCTCCCAGTCCTTGGATATCTGATACCCTCCGTACCTCCAGGGCCAGCCTCCGCGCAGCGGAGAGGAAGTGGGGGAAATCCAGAGACGCTTCCGACCTCATGACTTACCAGTCTCTCCTGGCGGCATTCTCTTCCGATGTCACTGCCGCCAAAGCAAAATACTATCAAACGCAAATTCAGAACTCTGCTTCTAACTCCCGGAAACTTTTCTCCATTTTCTCCTCTCTCCTCAACGCACCGCCTCCTCCTCCTCAGTCCTCCTTCGCTGCTGATGACTTTGCTGATTTCTTCGATGAGAAGGTCACAGTCATCCGCAGATCCTTTACAACCACCACCCCCCTCACTGTGCCCCTCCCCCCCTCTAGGCCCATCTCTTCCTTTTCCACTTTCTCCCCCCTTACGGACTCTGATGTTTCTCAACTCCTGCTCTGCCACCGCCCTACAACCTGTGCCCTTGACCCTATCCCCTCTTCTCTTCTCCAAACTATCACACCTGACATTCTCCCATTTGTCACCTCCCTTGTCAACTCCTCCCTGTCTTCCGGCTGTTTTCCGGCATCCTCCAAGAGGGCCCACATCACTCCGCTGCTAAAAAAGCCTACCCTGGATCCCTCCATCATCCAGAACTACCGCCCGGTATCTCTTCTTCCTTTCCTTTCTAAAACTATAGAACGAGCTGCTTCTACTCAACTTTCTTCTTTCTTTTCTAACAACAACCTGCTAGACCCCCATCAGTCTGGCTTCAGATCGGGCCACTCGACAGAGACTGCGCTCCTCTCCGTCAGTGAGTCACTTCATGCCGCACGAGCAGCCTCCCTCTCCTCTATCCTCATTCTTCTAGATCTCTCTGCTGCCTTCGACACTGTGGATCACTCCATCCTCCTGTCTGCCCTGTCAGCAATGGGCATCTGTGGCACAGCCCTGGACTGGATTGAGTCCTACCTCTCTGGTCGCTCCTTCCAGGTTGCCTGGGCTGGTTCGGTATCGACACCTCGGCCCCTCGCCACAGGGGTTCCCCAGGGCTCAGTCCTTGGCCCGCTTCTTTTTTCTCTCTACACTCGCTCCCTTGGCCCTGTGATCACTGCACATGGGCTATCCTACCACTGCTATGCGGACGATACCCAACTCTTCGTCTCGTTCCCGCCGTCTGATACGCAGGTTTCAGCCCGTATCTCTGCTTGCCTGAGGGACATCCAGAGCTGGATGGACAACCACCATCTAAAGCTCAACCCAGATAAAACTGAAATTATATTCATTCCTGCTAATACCTCTCCCCATCTGGATCTCTCCATTTCTCTCGGGGATACCACACTCACGCCGTCACCCAGTGCAAGGAACCTCGGCGTGGTGATGGACAGCAGACTGTCCCTTTCCGAGAACATTGCGGCGGTGACCCGGTCTTGCAGGTTCTTCCTCTACAACATACGGAGAATCCGCCCCTTTCTCACCCCCTACTCGACCCAGCTCCTGGTCCAAGCGATGGTTCTGTCCCGCCTGGACTACTGCAATTCCCTCTTGGCTGGCCTCCCAGCGTCCGCCATCAGACCCCTCCAACTCATCCAGAATGCAGCAGCTCGTCTGGTCTTCAACCTTCCCAAATACTCACACGTCACCCCCCTGCTTACTTCCCTCCACTGGCTGCCTGTCATGGCTCGCATCAAATTCAAAACATTGGTGCTAGCCTTCCAAGCAGTTAAAGGGTCTTCCCCAGCTTATCTGCAAAAAATCATCAGACCCTACACCCCTGCCAGACCTCTTCGTTCAGCCTCCACAGGCCGCTTGGCACCTCCCCCTCTCAGAACCTCCACCTCACGCTCACGACTACTGTCTGTTCTGGCTCCACGGTGGTGGAACGAACTCCCCGTTGAGGTCAGAACTATAGAATCTCTCCCCACCTTCAAGCGCAAGCTGAAGACGCACCTCTTCAAGCAGCACCTCTCCCCATCCCTCCCTACCTCCCTGTGAACCTTAATTGTTGTCTCTGTGACTTGCTTTGTGTATCGGTATTTTTAGTTGGCTAGGTAAGCAGTGTTTGGATAGTTAACTTTGGTCACTTTTGCTCTTGTTTGTTTGTTTGTTCAAAAAAAAAAAAAAAAAAAAAAAAAAAAAGGAAATGGCCCTTGTCCTTATCTTTGTTGTACAGGTAGCAGTTGAAATTGTACTTACCTCTAGGGTCTTTCAGCGAACTTATCCCTGGTTATGGGTATGCACTTTGTTGTACGTCGCTCTGGATAAGAGCGTCTGACAAATGCCAATAATGTAATGTAATGTAATGGTAAATAAGTGAACCTCCCCTGTCACCACAACAGAACAGTCGGAAACGGACAAACGCATTGTGCTACTGATGAAATAGAGAGCTGTCTGTAAAAGATTTCTGCCAGTTTCTATGAGCTAAGTTAATTTTTGCCTACAAACTTACCCCAATGGCTGACACACTCTTTCTTGATAGCATAGTCTCTTATAACTGCTTGTGCTGGTGCTTGTTTGAAGCATTTTTGAAGCTGTTATGCTTCAATGTATCAAATTCAATAAAGAGTACATCTGATCACAGGCAGTGTATCAGCAATAGGTATGTCCATGTTACATTTACTGCCTGCTTTCTTTACTGTCACCATTTTACTTGGGTGGCCTTTAGTCAAAAAGTTTGATTTTCTCTCCAGATCATCCTAAAAAACCACAAAAATGTATTTTTGGGAGATTTTCTGAAAATAATATGAATTTAGGTCAAGAGAAGACAGTCAGCAGAAGGACTGGGGAGGATGGGCTCCCCCTTCAGTCTGGATCCATCCAAGCAACCAGAATCAAGTTCCTTGGGATCAACTCACTGGTGCCCTAGACTTCCTCTTATGGGGGTTTAGGTCAGAGTTTTTTTAAATGTGTGAATTTAAACATTTTGTTGCAGTTTCTATGAAGTAGCTAGAAGCAGGATTTATTTTTAAAGTGTCACACATATCTGGATCAAAGTTACCTCAATGGCAGACACACTCTTTCACAATCTCATATAGAACTGGTATAAGTTAACCTGGAGTGAAAGACCAGTTGGCTTAGCTGAGTATAGTATGTGCTTGTTTATTCAGTCTAATGACTCTGACTCTGTGACATTTCTTTGTGTGTTATGGTTCAATGTATGAAATGCAATTAAGAGTAAAATGTATTAACACTAAAATCACATTATCTTATTTATGTGTGTTGGCCATTATACCAGTCTTATACCAGTAATTTTGCACATGTAGAGTAAGAGTCAAAAGACATTATAATCATGCTCAGCTCTCTAAGGTAAATACTTTACTAAAGTCCATTCTGGGTAAGGGCATTACTCTCTCTTTGTTCTCTAGATTATAAGCCCCTGTGAACACAGGAAGTTATCTGCCACTGAATCATTCAGTCAGAAAATGCGTCCAGTTCTCCTAAAACACACTGCGCAACATCGATGACTGAGAACACAAGAAAGCTGTCACTGTGCATACAGGAAGTGCTTTGGCTATTGAAGGCACAGGTGGCTGCAGGAGGCCTTGTCTTCAGAAAGCATCAAACAAATATCAAACAAAAAAGCATGAACAATATTTACCATAACAAATAATTCTGCACTAAACTTCATAGAAATATATCATATTTTATTTCTATACAGTATTTTACAGTATCATGAAGATGCTTTGCAGTGGAGCCAAAAAATTATCACCTTTCCAAACCTCAAAAACTACATTCCAAAACATCCTTTCTAATCAATAAATCACTGATGACACATTAGCAATCTGATCTTGTTTTGTAGTCCTAATGTTTCACTTTTCCATCTCTGTTTAATATCACATTACTGGCGTTTTGTAGGCTCTTTTACCCAGAGTGACTTCCACAATTCTACATGTGTACAGTTTCATATTAAATATACACTGAAGTCATTCAAGTTAACAGCCTTCTCAAAGGTACAAACGCAGTACATGACCTGAATGAGAGTCACCTCCTCTTCCCTAACCACTGCAATACACTGCCGCCCTAAACTGTGTCAGATTTGGCAACATTGAACGACATTTAAACCTTGTGTTGTCTTAAGGGTGAAAAATGACCAACCACTATATTTAATAGCAGAGAAAATGTCGGGAGCGGGAAAAGCACCAGCTGACTCCCGCCCCCTCCACGGGTTCCTATTGTTCTTATGCAGAACCTACCCACCACAAGGAGCTCAGGACGAAGCAGGTAAAGGGCAAAAAGCTTTATTTTCGTTATTCAAAAAACACAGAGCACACCACAACCTGCACCAACCCCACCCCCCTTCGACTTCCCCACTACTCCTACAACACTCCCCCCCCTCCCATACCCAGAGCCCGGCACAGGTAGAGAGTAAACCCGTCACACAACACCCAAAGGTAATCACGGCTAAACTCCCCAGTGACCAAACAGAACTCCAGTGTCCCCCACCCAGGGCCCCCCGGCCACCCAGCCCATGCCCAGGAGGGGGGGGAAGAAACCCCACTCAAAGTCAACCAACACAGCCGGGGTCTCACATGCACTCACACCTTTCACTTCCACACACACCGACAACACAACAAATAATCTTTAAAGAAGGGATGTAGTTGGCCCCCACCGCTGTGCTGGGCCTCTACATCCCAAAACAAAAAAAACACCAAAAAAGAAAACCAAACCCCTAACCAATCAGCTGTCTCCCGCTGCGCATTAAAGTCTCTGGGCCGCTGGACTGCGCCCCAAACCACTCTGCTGTCCACTACACGCTGGAACTGCCCCACTGCCCCGCTGTTCCTCCAATGGGGAGTGAGCTTGTGCTGGCTGCGGTCCTGGTCCGCCCGTTGCTTTGCCGCTGGTGGAAGACTCAGTTTCCTCCACCCCTCGTCAGGGGGCGTTTCTTAATGCAAAATACATTCGGGGTTGAGGGGTTGAGTGAAAGTGGGCCATTTTTGCCTTAGGACAAGGGGAGTATGCAGAATCTAAAGACGACATAATGCTTAAAATGCAAGCACATCAGTTCACAATTTTAGAAGTTTTAATTTGTTTATTTGAAAAAACATTTAAGAATAAGCACAGCTCCAAGAGACTCTTTTAGTTTTTTATGGCAAATTTACAGTTTACATATACTGCGAAGGAGGACATAAATTGTGATCATTCTTGTGACGAAGATTAATTTTGATGGAAAGCTTCACACGTGGTCTTTAAATCTCACACCTGAATAAACCGTTTCTCTCTCTTCCTCCCTCTTCTTCCTCCTCACTTTGGGTTTCTTGGTGGTGAAAGTCAAAGCAGCGTAATTCATCGCTTCATCTTGATGCTAAAAGGCAACATGAGACAACACATACGGTTACTCCTCATTCCGATGATCATTTTACCAGGATATTTATGCTTTAGTTTATTAAAAATATGTAATATAATATTTGTACCTGTTCGCCCGACAAGGACACTTGATTATTTGATGCAGCCCCTATTTGAGTAAAATTATTAATTTATTAATTTATTTAACCAGGATAGGCTCATTGGGATTAAGAATTACTTTTTTCAAGAGCAACCTGGCCAAAAAAGGTAGCAGTCAAAAGTTACTGAAACATTTGCTACAACAAATTACAATACATGACAACAAATTACAAATAAATATAAACCATTAGAGTCTTAAAATAATTGCAACTACTTTAATGATGTGTAATCAAATATGTAAGAAATATTTCCTCTCCTTTTTATTATTATTATTATTATTATTATTATTATTATTATTGTGATTATTGTAGGGGTGGCCTGTAGCGTAGTCGTTAAGGTCGATGATTGGGACACGCAAGGTCGGTGGTTCGATCCCCGGTGTAGCCACAATAAGATCCTCACAGCCTTTGGGCCCTTGAGCAAGGCCCTTAACCCTGCATTGATCCAGGGGAGGATTGTCTCCTGCTTAGTCTAATCAATGGTACGTCGCTCTGGATAAGAGCGTCAGCCAAATGCAATTCATGTAATGCAATGATTATTTTTAACTTACAGTAAGAACAGTTTGTTTTCATATTGAGCATCATCTTCACCACAGTAGGGAGAAAAACTTTTTGGTGGTCAGAATATTCTGCACTGTCTTCATACCTTTCGCTCAAGAGCCATTTTATTTTCACAATGAGGGACTGTCACATCACACCTGCCTCACATATCAAGTGGCTATACCTTAGTTCATGCCAGCAGGTATATATTGGGGCCCATATCAGAAGCTGAAGTTTCATAAATTCAAGTGAGATTTGGCTTTTACATTACATGTGATACTGTATGACTAGATGTGCACATACCTACAGCACAAGTAGTGTGAGACAGTAATCTGTACCGATGGAGTAGCTTTACTTGTTGTTTTGCAGAACTGTACAGGAACTGCAGATAAATATTACTGCATGCTATTCACAAAATGGCCTGACAATATTGTACTCAATTTTCTTAAACTATTTTACACAAACACTTAACATACTGTATTTTCTAAATTCTCTCTTATTGAGTACTTGTAATATTGTCTATGCATCATGCATTTTGATGCAACACAAATTTCATTGTGTATAAGCTGTTAAATAATCCATATTACATGTACCACACATTGATACCTTGGTCTCTTACCTTTGCAGTTCTCACAGTTTTTTCTCCTGCTCAGAGCGAGGACAATATGTAGGATAACACTCAACGCCAAAGCTCCCGCCAAGCAATAAAGGAACGCTTCATTTCCTGACGCTTTAGAAGCAAAATTCTATTTTAGAATTCTTCACAAGTAGCATTAACCTTTCAAGATTGGAGATCACAAATACCTGATTAGAATGTCCTTAAGTGAACATTGTAATGTACAGTAGATGCACAATAACTTTGTCTTCAATGTCTTTTAAAAACAAAATTTCACAATGTGCCTGTTGTAGGGGTCCTCGCACGGGACTCCAAATTATGTAGGGTCCTCGCACGGGCCGCCAAATAACGCAGGGATTTTACTCTCTACGAAACCGGGGCGCCAGTTAAACGTTGTGTAGCAGTATAACTGCAAAAAGTAATCAGTCTCATAAAATTACTATTATCAGAAATATCTAACCACAAATTTAGTATTTTAATTAATAATTAAAGTAACCAATATTAATGATTAAACATACCGATAACCTGAAGGTTGGAAGTTCTTCGAAAGACTGCTTTAACTCGGCTCTCATGTCTATGTGATTCCAAAACGGACACCGGGGTTTAATAAAATATATTTATTAAACAAACATACAAACACATAACAGATAAACTAACGGGAAGTTAGTAAGGAAATTTAGTTGGGTAAATTAGTAGGTTACGTTAGGGCGTGTATGTGTGTGTGTGGGCGCGCGCGAGCGCGCGTGTCGCTTGAACAAAGGAAAGGTGGGAGTAGCTAGCTTGAGTAAGCTAGAGTTCTGGATATGGTAATGAGTTAGAGTTAGCTGTGAGATGGGACTACTTGAGTAGTTTTACTCTATATATGCGCAAAAGACGGCGAATCAATTCACGTACATATATATGTAGCTAACCAAACACATTTCAATAGTAGGATGGTAAATATAGAAACACAGATTCACGAAAACAGTTAAGACTAAACTAAACACTGGCTATGCCTGAATGTTTGTTCTCTTACTGAGTCCATACGCATTGGATCCAAAAGACGTGCTGTCCTTATAGGAGCCGCGATGGTGCTGTGAATGCGTGTCCTGGAGAGATGCGCAGGCTGGGGCGTCTTAGCCGCGCGCTATCGTCTGGTCCACTCGGTTGCTGGAAGGATGTTCGCTTGTCCTTTTTCCGGGTGGAAAAGTTTGTTGCTGTTGTTCGATGGTGAGCTTTGCAGGAGTAAACTGATGTAGCGTTCCGCGTACACCAGTTTCCACTCGCTATAGGCCACGAAGTTACCGCGAGGTAACTGGGTGTGTCCGTAGGCCTGGTAGTGCGCTGTGCAGCATTCAGCCTCTGTCCGAGTCTCGGAGCAGATGAGCTGAAGCGAATGCCCAAAAAGGGTGCGTCCAAGAGAAGAAGCAGAAGAGGCAGAAGAAGCAGAAGAGCCAGAAGAGAGATCCCAAGAATGTGTCTTGCTCTTATACGGGACCGTTTATTGCTCCCGCCATTACGGGATTGGCTGAACCAAGTTAGACGTCATTCGTGGTGGACGTCGCAGAATTTTCCTGTGGGAATGTGGAAGTTGTAGTCCCTACACTGTTTTGTTCCTACCCTTGAAGTCCAGCTTGGTCCCGTTCCCAAACAGGATCTCCCCACAGGTGGCCACAGCACAGTAGTAAGTCCCAGCATCAGAGAGGCTGAGGTTCCTCTTGGGGAAGTTGTAGACACAGCTCTGTGTGGGAGACACAGTCCCAGAGCTCCTCTGGCACTCATCACTCCTGTGTCCATGGGTGTGAATGATTCCTGTAGGGGACTCTCCTGAGCCCGGTCTGAACCAGTGCACACTGTGTTCTCCTGCACAGGTCTCAGTGTGTACTGTACACTGCAGAGTCACAGAGTCTCCTGGCTGCACTGACTCAGACTCAGGCTGCTGCAGCACTACTGTCCTGCTCTGGGACTCTGGCCCTGTCAAAAGTTTGCACTCATTACAATCAATAAAGAATTGTCCTTTGGATTCCACTGTGTAAGGTTTACATTTAAATGCAGTCTGGCTGTGTATTATTGTAGGTTATACAGAGAGCTGAAGATGACTCCACCAATTATAATATAAAGTGCAGCATGTTTTTGCACATATCTGTGATTCAGATGCAGTTTGTGCACTAGAAATGATCAAGTCTATAAGCAATGTTATGTGAAAAAGGCTATTGATTAACTACATGCATTTTAGTATACTAGAAACTAAAACCATTGCATTAAATACATTTTTAAAATTATATTCAAATGAAGCAATTCATTTTTAATGCTTCAATGTTTTCCACTAATATCTCTACAAAAGATTACAGGGATACACTGCACACACTGAAACTTAATAAGATAAACAAGAAAGAAATGTAATTTCTTCAATCAGTTTTGAATGCTTTCTTTTTTATTCAAAAAATGTAAAAGCTATTAAATTTTCTAAAACTTCTTTGTAATATACAGCATGCAAACCATCATACATCATCAAACAATGTACATCACAAAATAAGGGTAATCAGTCATCCGATTCTATATTAGTCACAATAATTAATCCCACAAATCTTCAACATCTTCATCACTAGGGCAATTTCAGTGAATGCATTTTGAGTGATTGATTTCATGTTCAAAGAAACAATGGGCTACAGCTGATGCACCAGCAAAGAACAATGAGGAGATCCAACAGGACCCGACCGGACCCGGGTAGATTTTATATTTTCACTTTTTTATTTTTATTTTTCATATTTTCTCATTGTGACGTGTCATGGATTCATAGCTGAACGATAGATGACTATTTCAATTTTCCAAATCTGCGCTTATCTCATTTTTGACCAAAATCGAATCAAACACAGGGTTTTTAAGTATTCTCTAAAACTGAGAACTGCACGATGTTACCCCCTTGGTCTCAAATTAATAACCACACATTACAACAGTGGTATGCAGAAGAGCATCTCTGAACACAACATGTGAAGCCTCTACATGGGCAGGCTACACCAGCAGAAGACGCATTAAGTCTAAAAAAGGTCTAGTCAAGTGCTCACTGAGTATATACACGTAGCCTTTAAGATGTACAGCAAATGGCAGCTCTGCTTTTGGCGAAAGCATCACCATAAACAGTTCATACGCTAAATATCAATTTTTTATCTTTTTATTATATGTCTTTTACTTCAGATAAATTGAACCAATACTTAAGTATTGGAAAAAAGAAGCATAACTTCAATTTATAACGTAGAATGACAAATTACAATTTCGACAAGTTAAGCTATGGAAAAATATAATTCATACTTACCCGTCACCGTTAAGGTACTTCCATTTCCAAAGCTGATCTCATTGAAGAGGTGAATAAAAGCGCAGTAGTATGTTGCTGAATCTGATGGCTCTACATGTGAGACAGTCAGGTTAAAGCTTCCCTTTGCTCTCTTAGCACTGAGACGTGGACTGTTTTTAAACTCATTGAAAAACAGAGCATCTGTTTCATAGTTCACCATCTTTGTGACATGCTGAGGCTTCTGTCCAAGTGGTTGCTTTATCCAGCTGATCAGGGCCGCTCCTCCTATATCAGAACAGAAACACGGGAGAGTCACGGTGTCTCCAAGCTGAGCTGTCACCACAGCGTTGGGCTGAACTACACTCTGCCCAAGCAGACCACCTGGAATCCAACAGAAAGCAATATTTCAACTTCACTGACAATGGGGGGAAAAACAAAGCAGAAACACCCACCATTCTCTGTGTACTCTCTGTACACTACTTAAAATGATTGTAAAATTATTTTTGTCAATAAGTCAGAAACAAGTATACACTTACGCAGTTTGCTGAAAAACATCAGAATAACACAGAGGGCTGCCATCGCTGTATCTGAGCTCTTCTGTCCTTGAGTCTCTCCTCTGGTTGAGACCCTGTTGTACCCTGCACTGTAAAACTAAAAGTGTACAGAGTAGGAGGACTTGAGCTGATCATTTTCCAGTAGGAGGTCACAAGTCAGGGGCAGATATCATTGGCTGTTAAAACATGTTTTGGGTGACAAAGTTTATGTGTGTGTGTGTGTGTGTGTGTGTGTGTGTGTGTGTGTGTGTGTGTGTGTGTGTGTGTGTGTGTGTGTGTGTGTGTGTGTGTGTGTGTGTGTGTGTGTGTGTCTGTGTAGAGGTTCATGAATGTATGTGTATGTGTGTGCACATTTGTGCGTTAGTGCGTGTTTATGGGTGTGTCTATGTGTGTGCATGTTTGTGCATGTGTGTGTGTATGTATGAGTGTGCACATTTGTGCGTGTGTGTGTGCACATTTGTGCATGTGTGTGTGTGTATGTGTGTGTGTGCACATTTGTGCTTGTGTGTGTGTATATGTGTGTGCGTGCACAGTTGTGCATGTGTTTTTGTGTGTGTGTGTGTGTGTGCACGTTTGTGCATGTGTGTGTGTATATGCGTGTGTGTTTGTGTGTGTGTGTGCACGTTTGGGAACGTGTGTGTTTGTATGTCATGCACTATGGGCACGTGGCACAGATGAGGGAAGAGGTAGTGCGGTTGTAGTGGAAAAAAAACGTTTAATTTTACAACAAAGGTAAAAACAGTTGTGGTAGAAAGGTATACAGAGAGATGTGCTGCATGCTGGAAGCAGAGCCAGCATGCTGTCATGCCCATGAGTCTGTTAGTCTTCTCTGTCTGTGAGGGGGAGGCAAGTTCTGAAACTGAGTTCAAGAACTGCCTCTCTGGGAGGCAAACTGGTATTATCTAATACCTCTTTCACACTAAAGCAATGAATGAGGAACCTGTGTTTGCCATCGCTGTGAATGAGGAAACCTGTGTCATTTGACCTGGGAGCACAACCCCAGTCATGATCTGAGATTTATGTGGGTGCATAAGGCACATGACTGGGCTTTGACATGAAAGGGGGGACATGGGTTGGGCTACTATACTCGGTAAAGTTAGTTAGTTGAACCGATCCTCAATCTTCTTGTGTTTAACTTGGGCAGAAATGATGATGAGTCCCAGTGCCCATGGGCCCTCCCAAACCAGGGGCCCCAGTGCCCATGGGCCCTCCCAAACCAGGGGCCCCAGTGCCCATGGGCCCTCCCAAACCAGGGGCCCCAGTGCCCATGGGCCCTCCCAAACCAGGGGCCCCAGTGCCAATGGGCCCTCCAAAACCAGGGGCCCCGATGCCCATGGGCCCTCCCAAACCAGGGGTCCCAGTGCCCACGGGCCCTCCCAAACCGGGGGCCCCAGTGCTTATGGCCCCTCCCAAACCAGGGGCCCTGGTGCTTATGGCCCCTCCCAAACCAGGGGCCCTTGTGGCACTGCACCTGCATCACCGCCACTGGACATGTATGAAAGTTCACTTTGGGCTCCTGGGTCTTGAGTGAATGGTAAGGACCCCATTCTTTCCCAAGAACACAAGACTTTAAATGGGCCAAAGGCATGTTTCGGGCATGTTTCGGTACCTCATGTGATCCCTGGCTTTTGTGTCTGAAAGTGGGCTGTCCCGGCTTGAGGAGCAGGGTGCTGAAGTTTCTCCTGGTCCTGCAGGCACTATCCGTGGTTCTGAATTTCCCTGCTGTGGAAAGGAAGAGGAGGAACCCATATGTGTTGTTGGCACCTCCTTCATCAGATGCCTTTGAAAAACCTACTCATTTAAATAAAGAGTTTGATATGAAATATTCTGTCTCACGGTTGATGGCCAAGGACAAAAAGGCCTTGCAGAGCATGTTGGCCCTAGTAGACCTACTTTGCTGAAACAGGAAGTGAGGTTTTCCAGGGTGTTTAATTTCACATCCTGCTGCAGTTGCCCAGGGGTGAATTTTCATGCAGTTCTGAATAAGGGTACATCGCAGTAATGTTGATAACAGTTTTGATCCTATTCACTATAAATGATCATGCAGGATGTCATGAGTTAGGTTTACCGGGAGAGGACTGCAGGTTCCACTTTCCAAATTCTAAAAGACAAAACTAGGGTCAGGACAACCCTATTACAACCCTATTACAATTTAAATTACATTCCAATGAACCCTGGAATGAACACTGTCATTGAATCTACACACAGCTGGCACTTTATTAGGCATTTTAGACATAAGTCTTCTGCTGTTGTAGCCTGTCCACTTGGAGTTATGATGCGTTGTGTTCTTCTGCATACCACTGTTGTAAAGTGTGGTTTCTGGCCTTTCTCCACTGACCTCTCTCATTAACAAAGTTTCAGCCCGCAGAACTACTGCTCACTGGATGCACCATTCAATGCATGCTTTTATGCATTCAGTTGCTGCCACATGATTGGCTGATTAAATATTTGCATTAACACGCTGGTTTACAGGTCTGCCTAAAGTGATTACTGAGTGAACGTCTCTCATTTGGCAAAAACATTGCTCAGGCTGTAATTTTACACTGAAACCAGGGTGAGCTGTCAGTAGTTTCAGGATTTTGTAATCATAATTCAAAAGCATAGTATTTTCTGAACAAGCATAATCAATGAAACAGAAATAACTTCTACCCATAATGCAGTTTGTCCATGACAAAG
The DNA here is from genome assembly GCF_963514075.1 of Conger conger. Taxonomy (NCBI): domain Eukaryota; kingdom Metazoa; phylum Chordata; class Actinopteri; order Anguilliformes; family Congridae; genus Conger; species Conger conger. The sequence goes on from NW_026890449.1 coordinate 47,023, forward strand.
CACATGTGTCATCATCAGAGGCCTGAGGGTCTGACACTTGATGACATCACAATGGCCGCCATTATGGGGACTTCCTCTTTCATCTCACTGGCTCTGTCTCAATGAAGCACCAGGAAGACACTAAAATAATAATCTTAATAACAATCATTATAAAATCCATAAGGATGTCTAAGATTTACGATTGCAGTTGAACTAAAAAAAATAAAATAAAAAAAAATTAAAAAAAAAGAGAGAGAGAGAGAGAATTACATTTTAGTCATTTGGAAGAAGCTTTTTTTTTTTTTTTTTCCAGATTTTTCCCTTTTTCTCCCAATTTGGTAGCCAATTGTACCTCGTCTGATTCAATTGGAGGTAGTCATATTAGATGTACCGCCCGTACCCCGTCCCTTGGCGGCCCGAAGGAGAACAACACACCTTCTTCAAGCCGTCTCGTCTCGTGCCCGTTGCCGTGATTCCAAGGCGCCCGAGGTGCTTATTGTGCAGCGATCTAATAACCCTGCCAAGTCCCTCCCTCTGGAGCAGCAAGCCAATTATTGCTGCCCCACGTGAGCCGGCCAAACTTGGCTTTTGGCACGACCGAGAATCGAACCCCGGTCCCCGGTGTGCAACTGCAGCAAACTGCAACCGCAAGTCTGCTGCGTCTTAGCCTGTTGCACCACCAACAGAAGACGCTTTTAATCCAAAGCGACATACAAGTGCATAGGTTATTCCACAAGCTAAAGCATCACATCCATAACTAGTAAAATACACATGAAGTGCTGTTGTAAACAAAACTTCCGGGTACAGCGGTACCCATTGTTCTATGAGTTATTAGCGAGCTTTAAGCTGTATGGGAATTGGATTTTATCCAATCTCGAGACTGAAAAACGATCTACGCAACGCCATCTTGATGGCCAATCAGGGCAAAGATGCGCTTTAGCAACCGAATTTACATACGGTGGCTATATAAGCGACATCGCAGGCCGTCATTCTTTCTTCGAGACAAATTTTCAGCGAAGGAAAGAGACAGGGCCTGTGAAGCTTAAAGCTTGCGAATAACTCATAGAACAATGGGTACCGCTGTACCCGGAAGTTCTATTTCTTTATTAGCTTCACTTTAAGCTCTATGGGAACCCTATAGCCCACGCCCTGTCGTCAACATCAGCCCCCTGATGCAGAACAACAGGCGATGGCAGTGATAGCCAATCAAGAGGGGCTCCCCTCAATAGCCAGCCCTTTTTTACGCATGAAAAAAAGGGGGACTGTATAAACCGAGGAGCCACAACCATCCCCAGCGCTCGGTTCATGTAAACCAGCTACCGAATACCCAAGCCGGGAGATGGCCAATATAAACATGCACGCCTCTAGCCACCGCGTAGAGGCGTTGCACATAATGTGTTTGAGCAGCAGCTACGTCCGATTGGACGCTGAGCTCAGGACTGCATGCGCCACCGACGGTGTCGGTGCATCCATCAGATAGAAACGCACAAAGGCGCATGGCGAACTCCATGACGCCGCTGTACAAATGTCCTGCACACTGACCCCTTTAAAAAGTGCCCGAGAAGCTGCCATGCCTCGAGTAGAGTGGGCGCGAACCTCCGACAGAGGGGGCAAACCCATACACTCATACGCCCAGTTGATTGCGTCAGTAAGCCAATGGGAAAATATCTGTGCCGTAACAGGTTTTCCCTTAGCAGCAGCACCATAACAGACAAACAGCTGATCTGCTTGTCGAATAGGCTGCGAACGTCGTACGTATATCGACAGAGCACGCACTGGGCAAAGTTTATGCAGCATAGCATCCTCCTCATCGTCATGAGGAGGGGGCTTGAAAGCCACCAGGTCCAATACCCGTGAGCGGAAGGACGTGGTGATAACCTTCGGGGTAAACGCAGGGTTCGGTCTCAGCACAACTCTGTCAGATCCTGAAAAGGAGAGACAGTCCGGGTGCACAGACAAGGCGCATAAATCGCTTACTTGCTTAGCAGAAACTAGCGCAGTAAGCAGCGCCACCTTAAGGGACAAAGCTCTCCACTCAACGCTCTCCAGCGGTTCGAAAGGAGGGCTACACAAGGCTTTTAGTACCACCGTTAAGTCCCACTGCGGAACACGGGGTGGGGCCACGGGTTTCAGACGCCGGACGCCCTGGATAAAACGCTTTACCAGGGGGTGGGCAGCCACCGTAGAGCCACCATAGCCAGTATGGCATGCAGAAATTGCGAAGACATACCCCCTTAACGTGGACAAAGATAACCCCTTATCAAGTAGGCTCTGCACAAAGTTGAGCACTACGGATACAGGGCACACCAGGGGGTCCTGAGAGCGTTCGAGACACCAAGTCTCGAAGGCCTCCCATCTGCCTTTATAAGCCATTGTAGTTGAGATAGCGCGAGCATGCTGTATAGTATTTACAGCTGCCTCGCTCAATCCCATGTTCACGAGCCTGCTGCGAACAGGGGCCAAGCCGTGAGGCGCAGCCTGCTTGGGTGGGGATGAAAAATGGTCCCCGCCCCCTGAGACAGGAGGTCCCGGCGCTGGGGAAGTCGCCATGGGACGCCGGTCAGCAGCAGGGCTACATCGGCCATCCACTGTTTGTGCGGCCAATCTGGCGCGATCAAAATCAGGGGTTTCCTCTCCTCTCTCGCTTTGGTTAGTACCTGCGGTACCAGACCAAAGGGAGGGAAGGCATAAAGGAGGCCCTTGGGCCAGCAATGGGCTAGCGCGTCCACTCCCAGTGGGGGCGAGCCGGTTGCTGTCATCGCAAACCATAATGGGCAATGCGCATTCTGTCGGGAGGCGAATAAATCCACTCTCGCTTTCCCAAAGCATGACCACACCTCCGCTACCACGAGTGGGTGAAGACACCACTCTAGGGGGGAGGGACTGCCCCGAGACAAGAGGTCTGCGCCGCAGTTCAGCTGCCCCGGGACGTAGAGCGCCCGTAAGGAGCGAACTCGCGGGTATGCCCAAGTCCAGATCCTCACCACCAGCCGGTGTAGATGTGGACATTTGGTGCCGCCCTGTCGGTTTACGTAAGCGACTGTCGCTTTGTTGTCGCTTCTGATTAGAACGTGTCTGCCCCGAAGGAGGGTTCCACAACCCGCTCGCCATCATTCCATTGCAGACCGCCCCCCACCCCTTGGTGGAGGCATCTGTGTATACAGGGACATGAGTGGAGATAGCGCCCATTGGCACACCGACACTCAGCATTCGCCCATTTCGCCAGTGCGAGAGTGCTCTCACAATCGACTGCGGAATGCGAAACAGCTTTGCGCGGTCTCTCATTGGATCGAAATGCATTCGCTTGAGCCAGAATGTTCAGCCGGAGCCCTAGGTACTGAACACACTGGCTCGGGGTGAAAACACTCTTGTCGCGGTTGATGGTGAAACCCAATCCTTCGATGTGGGTTATCAGCATCTCTGTGTGTTTCGCAGCCAACTCCCTGGAAGGGGCTAACACAAGCCAGTCGTCCAGATACGTTAAAACACGTATGCCCTGTTGTCGCAACGGGGCGATAGCAGCCCGCGCCACCATTTCGAAGGTGCGGGGTGCCAGGGACAGACCGAATGGGAGTTTGGTAAATTCGTACGCTCTTCCCAGAAAAGCGAAACGAAGGTACTGCCAATGGCGCTGTACAATGTTCACATGGAAGTAAGCGTCTTTAAAATCTACGAGCGTGAACCAGTCCCCTTGGCTGATTGAGCTCATTATGCGCTTGTGCGTTAGCATCTGAAAACGTCGTTTCACCAAATGACGGTTCAGAGCTCGCAGGTCCAGTATTGGTCTCACACCGCCGTCTTTCTTTGGAAAGAGGAAATAAAGGGAATAAAACCCTCGCATTTCGTCATGTTTGGGGACTAGGCGGATCGCGCTTTTTGCCAAGAGAGTCTCTATCTCTTGGGAAAGTGCGCTGTTTAGATGCAGGGGCATATTCGTTTCCCTTACTCCTACAAAAGGAGGAGGGGGGACAGCGAACTGTAACGCGTAGCCCGCTCTGATTACAGTACTGAGCCATGGCGTCAGCTTGCACTTCCGAGTCCAAGCACAAAGGTTGAACGCGGACCTGGTTCAAAGCAGTACAGACTGTACCACGGGCTTCTGAATCTGCAGAAGCCCGGCTCTTAAGTGGGGGCGACCTGGTGCGACCTGGTGCTTATCTGTGATAGGCCGACGTAGAGTCCTGGCCGGCTTCGATTCCGAGCCGGCAAGGACTCCAATACTGCCTGAATGTCGGGGAAAAAGGCCCCTTTTGACCGAGAAATCACCAAGCGCTGATGCCAGCTTTGAGGCAGAGGGCAAGGGAAATGTTTGTGTAACAATAGGGGGAGTGTGCTTTGTGACTGTAAGGGCGAAACTCGCTCCCAAGTAGGCGCTAGTAAAGTCAGTGATACAGGAGGGGTGTCCGGTCCACTCGACCGGATCGCCTCTATGACACTCTCCCGCGGAGATTCAGGAACGCTTCTGGGCTTTCGATGGCGGGTGAGCCCTGGGTGCAGCAGGGTTGAACGGCTTCGTCCAAGCCTTGCCGCTAGCAATAGTGGTAGCGTCTCTACGGCCACCGGGCTGCTCCTCAATTGAGCGCCGGGCTACGACACAGGAGTGCGGCGAGTCCACGAACGGCGATCCTGGCGTCTTGCATCTGAAGCAAGAGGCAGGTGCTTCTGCAGAGTGGGTCTCTCCTCATCCAGTCGCTTAAACCTCGCTATCGCTTTGGTCACCGCTGGACCGAAGAGACCGTCGAGAGAGACTGGGGCATCAAGGAGGGGGACCTTGTCCGCTTCAGGGAGTGCCGAGTTCGCTAGCCATAAGTGCCGGAGAGAGGCTACACTCCAGCCCATAATCCGTCCAAAATCCTGTGCCAACACCTGGGTGAGGTGCAGGATTGCGCCCGCGTTCTTCCTCAGCTCGGCAGAAACATCATCTGCGAGGGAGGAAGTAAGGGACTCGATCAAGTTCGTCTGTGCTATCGCTAGGATAGCAAGATTGTTCGTTGCATAGGCGCCTTGGGAACCGCAGATAAACAAACGTTCAGACAAGGCAGCTGATATCTGCCCAGACCGAGTGGGAAGGTTAGGCTTCCTTGCGCTCCACCTTGCTGTGGGGGCGAGGAGATGAGTAGCCAAGGAATCTTCGAGTCACGGAACCCCCTCCGTCTGAAGCTTTTGTCGGCCTGACACCACCTCGAAAGGCGAAAAAGACACTACCGGGGCTTTCGTAGAGAAAGGCTTGTCCCAGGTTAGCTGCACGTAGTGCTGTACAGACGGGCAGACGGGGGTCGGTTGCACACCGTGTCTCGATGTGTCGCGCCTGTACACTGGAGCCACCAGCTGGTTTACAGGCGCTGCAGGAGGAGGGGGCCAGGGGAGCTCCGCTCTGGTCGCCGCCGCTTTCATCACGACCGGAAAGTCTTTCAACAGAGAGGGGTGGTGCTCCAACTCACCCGTCGCCGTTGGGATAGCGACAGAGCCGGAAGGCTCCAAACTGTCGTCTGGAAGCATCTCCTGGTCACTAGAGTGAAGAAGGAGGTCGTCGTCCTCGTCCCCAGAGCTGTTAGCGAGGGTTAGGAGCGCCTCTTCCAGATGGGCCGTGTCAGACGGAACCCTGCCATCGCGCAGGTTCGGTCTGTCCTCCTGAGAGTGCATGGCAAAAGGCTCCGGGAAGTCAGCCCAACTGGCGTCTTCGCGGTGCATGCTTGCCCGGCGCAGTAGCTCCTGCGCCCCGAGTGCAGCGCAGGCGGTGCAGGTCACCTTAGTTAAGGCCGCGAGAGCATGGGTCTCGCCGAGACACATAACGCAAGCAGTGTGAGGGTCCGTACCCTCCACGGCTGCGTCGCACCCTTGGCACTGCTTCATGGCGAATCTTCGAGCTCGACGTCGTCTAGCGAGGGCCTTTGAGTCGGGAAAAAAAGCTCCTTCCTCACAGCGGCGCGTTTCTGCTCGCAGACGAAGAACTTCGGCGTGGTAGAAACGTAAGTCTCCAGCTAGGTTGCTAACCTTGCGCTGAAAATTTGAGAAGAAAGAATGACGGCCTGCGATGTCGCTTATATAGCCACCGTATGTAAATTCGGTTGCAAAAGCGCATCTTTGCCCTGATTGGCCATCAAGATGGCGTTGCGTAGATCGTTTTTCAGTCTCGAGATTGGATAAAATCCAATTCCCATAGAGCTTAAAGTGAAGCTAATAAAGAAATAGAACATACACTCATTGTAAGTGCAATTTTATTGGGATATCGGAAAGGCGGGGGGATCAGGAGGGAGGACTAAGTTACAGTTTGAAACAGTGTGTTTTTAGTCTGCGTTGAAATAGGGGGAGGGGGATTCTGAGAGAGAGAGAGAGAGAGACAGAAAGAGAGAGAGAGATGAAACACCAGGTAGACATGTTATGTACAGCTCTGAGAACCCAAACGCAGACCACAGGATAATTCAAAATCGTGTTTAATAGTCCGAAATCGTAGCCAGGAGATCCAATACAAAGACAAAAACTAAAGGCAAAAGAATAGTCGAAGAACAGGCGAGGGGGTCAAAAATCCAGAAAATCAAAAGGCTAAAGTACAAATGGACGAAGGCAAGAATCAAAACCAGAAAACAAAGCAGAATGTCGAAAAGCAGAAAAGCAGAAAGGCAAACAAAACAAAAGGGCAAGGCAGGCTCGGAAATCAAAAGGCAAAGGGGTGTCTATCAAGAATCTCAAGAGTTAGGCTTACGAAGTATTCGGCACTAAAACTGATCAACGTTCTGACAAAGAACAATGCAGAGACTGAGGTTTAAATACATGAGGGAAGGTGACAATCTAGGCGGGGCTGGGAAAAAGGTGGGCTAAACAAATAGACAACAGGTGGGGAAACATAATAGGGTAATAACATAATAACAGGAAGGAGACGAAAACGTGGACTGGATGCACGCAACAAAACATATAAAACATACGGCTCCGGATTAGGGAGTAGACATTTGCATAGTTTGAAAACGTAGTGATAGTTAGAGACAGGTGCGAACACTTTGCTGAAACTAAACTAGTAATCAGGGATAGCATAGGGAGGAGGAGTTACAAAACAGTGCAGAAATACTAAGAGATTGCGTTAGTGAGTTAGTTACGTGAATATTTCTAAACTACCCCATAAAAGTGATTGTTAGTTAGTTAGTTAGACAGACAGTAAGTGTATTAATCGGATTAGTACTGTACAAAACCTAGATTAGTAGTAGTTAGTAAGAATCGTGCTTTACAACATTTAACTACCAAGAAAAAGCAGGAAGTAAGAATCGTGAGTTTTAGAAGGAATGCTGAAAACCCGAAAACTACCGTAACCACCCGAATAGTGGGACACGCAGACAGGGGAGTGACTAGACTGGTAAACATTCAGACGTAGACATAACAGGGGATGACAAATGAGAACACTAACCAGTTTCAAAAATGAATAAATAACAAGAATAAACATGAATACACACAGGACAAATACAGGAACATTACAAGACATTAAAATAACCATCTTAATAACAATCATTCTAAAATCCATAAGGATGTCTAAGATTTATTATTGCAGTAAAAAAAATGCATGTAATTACTGTTCATCTGAAAAGAGCATGCATAGTTCTGTGTGAAAGACTGTAGGAGATGAGAGATGGAGAAAGAGAGAGGGCAGAAAGAAGAGGGAGAGACTTTTGATGTTCCTTTATTGAAACACACAACCATCCAAAATTGCCTTGAAAACCACCTCAAAACCAAACAAAAAGAAACAAAGAAACCAAAAATAAAGAGAGGAAGTGAGAAAGAGAGAGAGAGCAGAAAGAAGAGAGAAAGAAAGATAGAGAGAGGTGCATGCTATGGAAACCACAAAGGCGGAGCACAAGGGTTTTGTTTTGTTTTGAGTCAATGGCCAGAGAGACCAAACCACAGAGCCAAGCATTCTTCCAGCAAGCAGGTCTCAGGATTTTATGAAAATTTTGAAAATTATATTCATCATTGCAAGCAGTATATCAGAAATCTGCACACAAGCTTAAAACATTTGTCTAAAACAGCATAGTCAGACAAAAATAGTGACATTCTGAAAAGTTTTACATTGCACACATTTTAGAAGAAAACATGTGAATGGTGATGAATACAGAATATTAAAGTTAAAAGCCCTCTTTAATTATAGAGGGCAATACCAATCTATTGTCACTAGAATTTAAGCACAATTTATGCAGGAACAGATTTTTCATTATTTGTATTTTGAAATGTTGTTTGTGCAGTTTTTTAAAGCTGCTCTTTTCTAGACAGTTGAAAAATGGAAAGGTGGTCTGAGGCATGGGGGGGGAGTGCCAGTGTGGTTTCAGTGCTGAGAGAGGGAAGTGTGAACATGGCTCTGCTGCAGGTCAATCTTCCTGTTTAGCTGTGGTCTGAGTAAAGTTGAATATATAAGGCTGTGGGTGGAAAATAAGTGAACCTCCCCTGTCACCACAACAGAACAGTCTGAAACTGACAAACGCATTGTGCTACTGATGAAAAAGAGAGCTGTGTGTAAAAGATTTCTGTCAGTTTCTATGAGCTTTTTAGAAACAAGTTCATTTATGCCTACACCCTTACCCCAATGGCTGACACACTCTTTCTTGATAGCATAGTCTCTTATAACTGCTTGTGCTGGTGCTTTTTTGAAGCATTTTTGAAGCTGTTATGCTTCAATTCAATCAAGAGTACACTTGATCTCAACACAGGCAATGTATCAGCAATAGGTATGTCCATGTAACATTTACTACCTGCTTTTTTTACTGTCACCATTTTTCAAGGGTGGCATTTAGTCAAATAGTCAGATTCTCTCTCCAGATCATCCATAAAACCATAAAAATGTACTGTGTATTCTTGGGTGATTTTCTGAAAATAATATGAATTTAGGTCAAGAGAAGACAGTCAGCAGAAGCACTGAGGAGGATGGGCTCCCCCTTCAGTCTGGATCCATCCAAGCAACCAGAATCAAGTTCCTTGGGATGAACTTCTGTCAGCAGGGAGTTTTTTTCTTGCCACTAGTGCCCTTGGCTTCCTCTTATGGGGGTTTAGGTCAGAGTTTTTATAAATGTGTGAATTTAAACATTTTGTTGCAGTTTCTATGAGCTAGCTAGAAGCAGGATTTATTTTTAAAGTGTCGCACACATCTGGAATCAAAGTTACCCCAATGGCAGACACACTCTTTCACAATCTCGTATAGCACTGATATAAGTTATCCTAGAGTGAAAGACCAGTTGGCTTAGCTGAGAACAGTATGTGCTTGTTTATTCAGTCTAATGAGTTTGACTCTGTGACATTTCTTTATGTGTTATAGTTCAATGTATGAAATGCAATCAAGAGTATGTTCAAAAACATGTAGAAATGTATTAACACTAAAATAACATGCAATTGAAATGTTTGCCATCTTATTTATGCGTGATGGCCATTATACCAGTCTTATACCAGTAATTTTGCACATATAGATATAGAGTAAGACTCAAAGGATGTTATAATCATGCTCAGCTCTCTAAGGTAAATACGTTACTAAAGTCCATTCTGGGTAAGGGCATTACTCTCTCTTTGTTCTCTAGATTATAAGACCCGGTGAACACAGGAAGGTATCTGCCACTGAGTCATTCAGTCAGAAAATGCGTCCAGTTCTCTGTGCAGCATCGATAACTGAGAGCACAAGAAAGCTGTCGCTGTGCATACAGGAAGTGCTTTGGCTATTGAAGGTACAGAGAGGGCTCTGGCTGCAGGAGGCCTTGTCTTCAGAAAGCATGTTCAGTAAAACCTGCAGAAGAGTACACAGATTCACAGTGACCCTGGCTTAGAAGTGGCAGATTTTGTACTGTATGCCAGACGTGCTGGTGTGGATGTGCAAAGATACATTATCTCCACATGCCTCTCTGCTGTATGTGGAGTAAATATCCCTGTAAAACTTAAAATTACAGTATTTATACAGTAAGGTGGATTGTGATAGGAATTACGTATGTACCCTGACTGTCTGATCTATGGAAACATCAAACAAAAAAGCATGAACTATATTTACCATAAGAAATAAATCTGCATTAAACTTCATAAAAATATATCGTATTTTATTTGTTTAGAGCATTTTACAGAGGCATTTTCATAAAGATTCTTGGCAGTGGAGCCAGAAAAAGACCACCCCCACCAACAAAAACCTTCCCAGCAGGAATAAAAACACTCAAGTAGTACATGGCTGGGCATTGGCATGAAAGGGGGGACATGGGTTGGGCTACTATACCCGGTAAAGTTAGTTAGTTGAACCGATCCTCAATCTTTGAATGTTTGCACACCACTGTATTTCATGTCTATGATATTATATGAAAAGAGGTCAGGGCAGAATTTGACCTTTCATAAAGAGTTGTGAAATGACACTACTGTCCCCAGCAGAAACTAGGCCTATTAACCCTAAAATAAATGGCTCTAGAACAGAATGTATTTTTATCATCGACTCTTTCCAAACCTCAAAAACTACATTCCTTTCTAATCAGTGAATCACTGATGACACATTAGCAGTCTGATCTTGTTTTGTCGTCCTAATGTTTCACTTTTCCATCTCTGTTTAAGATCACATTACTGGCGTTTAGTAGGCTCTTTTACCCAGAGTGACTTCCACAATTCTACATGTGTACAGTTTCATATTAAATATACACTGAAGTCATTCACGTTAACAGCCTTCTCAAAGGTACAAACGCAGTACATGACCTGAATGAGACTCGCCTCCTCTTCCCTAACCACTGCACTACACTGCTGCCCTAAACTGTGTAAGATTTAGCAACATTGAACGACATTTAAACCTTGTGTTGTCTTAAGGGTGAAAAATGACCAACCACTATGTTTAATAGCAAATAAAACTCCCTAACTGTTCTTTTTTCAACTTTAAATTTGATGACAAAGTTTGTGATGAGTGACAGATTTTTTCTTCATGCAAAATACAGTTGGGGTTGAGGGGTCGAGTGAAAGTGGGCCATTTTTTACCCTTAGGCAAGGGGAGTATGCGGAATCTTAAGACTACGCAATGTTTAAAATGTAAGCACATCATTGTACAATTTTTGAAGTTTTAATTTGTTTCTTTGAAAAAACATTTAAGAATAAGCACAGCTCCAAGAGACTCTTTTTGTTTTTAAAGGAAAATTTACTGTTTACAGCTCATATACTGTAATGTGCACCGATGTGAAGGAGGACATGTTTGATAAATTGTGATCATCCTTGTGATGAAGATGAATTTTGATGGAAAGCTTCACTCGTGGTCTTTAAACGTCACACATGAATAAACCGTTTCTCTCTCCTCCTCCCTCTTCTTCCTCCTCACTTTGGGTTTCTTGGTGGTGAAAGTCAAAGCAGCGTAATTCATGGCTTCATCTTGATGCTAAAAGGAAACGCACTTATGATTTCAGCACATATGATTACAGTATATTCACAGGAGAAATTTTTTATTTTAGGTTTTGATGCAGCCCCTGTTTGAGTAAAATAAAAAGTAAAAATACAAAAGAATTAATGCAGTGATTTTTTAAATGAGAAATGATGATGATGAGTATTATTATTATTATTATTAGTTTTATTATTTTCCTTTTGTAATTGTTACTGTAATTGTTACTCAAATCAAGTCAAAATCTGAGAATGGAGTTGATTTAACAGTCCATACTACTGTGCAGAGGTCGCCAAGGCAAATGTTGAACACAGGAATATCATACAGCCTGACCATACTGTGTTAGCCCCTTGTAATACAATGCAGTATGCACTAAAAACAGTTCATGGGCTTGCAGTTGTACACTGTTTAAGTATGTATGCAGCTTACGTTCTGATCTTAGCTTGGCCTTCTGAAACGGTAGATGATGACACATATCATCACAACGCCAAAAAGAACCCCGGTCCTCAGGATGGACAGCCAGGAAAGGATGGTCACACCTCCTGGGTGAAATAGCATTAACCAATGCATATGCACTTTTTGAAGTAGGATTACTGTAAAAACTGTATACTGGATTTAAATACTGTAGATTTAAAGCTGGGCGGCACGGATGGTGCCGTGGGCAGCACTGCCACCTCACAGCAAGGATGTCTTGGGTTCGAATCCCGGTTGGTCGGGCCTCTCTGTGTGGAGTTTACATGTTCTCCCCGTGTTTGTGTGGGTTTGCTCTGGGTACTCCGGTTTCCTCCCACAGTCCAAAGACATGCAGGTCAAGCTGATGGGAGAGTCTAAATTGCCCGTAGGTATGAGTGTGTGAGTGAATGGTGTATGTGCCCTGCAATGGACTCGCGACCTGTCCAGTGTGTATTGCTGCCTTTCGCCCAATGTATGCTGGGATAGGCTCCAGCCCCCCTGCAACCCTGTTCAGGATAAGCGGGTTAGGATAATGAATGAATGAATGAATTAATATTTAAGGCTTACCCTCAACATCCAGCTTGGTCCCGTTCCCAAACAGGATCTCCCCACAGGTGGCCACAGCACAGTAGTAAGTCCCAGCATCAGAGAGGCTGAGGTTCCTCTTGGGGAAGTTGTAGACACAGCTCTGTGTGGGAGACACAGTCCCAGAGCTCCTCTGGCACTCATCACTCCTGTGTCCATGGGTGTGAATGATTCCTGGAGGGGACTCTCCTGAGCCCGGTCTGAACCAGTGCACTCTGTGTTCTCCTGCACAGGTCTCATTGTGTACTGTACACTGCAGAGTCACAGAGTCTCCTGGCTGCACTGAATCAGACTTGGGCTGCTGCAGCACTACTGTCCTGCTCTTGGACTCTGGCCCTGTCAAAAGTTAGCACTCATTACATTCCATACAGAATTGTCCTTTGGATTTCACTGTGTAAGGTTTACATATAAATGCAGTATGGCTTTGTATTATTGCAGGTTATACAGAGAGCTGAAGATGACTGCACCTATTATAATATAAAGTGCAGCATGTTTTTGCACATATGTGTGATTCAGATGCAGTTTGTGCACTACAAATTTTACTATACTAGAAACTAAAACCATTGTATTAAATACATTTTAAAAATTATATTCAAATGTGTTGTGTTCTGAATACTCGCCAGTAGGTGGCGAGAACGCAATATGCATCGTAAATATGTAATGCGCAGAAGGAGAGTGAGAGTTGGAGAATAGATAAAATGGAGAATGAATTACCCGTGTAAATTAACCGTGTCTGCATACTACGAAGCATGGCTCTTTCTACACCTTTTTTTACACCGTTTTTGCAATGCCCTGGAGAACCTGCTCTGCCTTTCGATACATGGATGAAAATGTTCAACAACTACTTGCTAGTGGTAACAACTAATACAAAGGCATGGCCGGACATTCGTAAACGTGCACTTCTTCTACACTGCCTTGGGACAGCGGGACAGAGAATCTTTTACACACTGCCTGATCAAGGTGAGACATTGGAACAGGCTGTTGCTAGAAACATACTTTATTCCACGTCGGAACATAGTGGCTGAGCGCCATGCTTTCCGAAAACGTGCACAAGCTCCACATGAATCAGCGCTACAGTACATTGCAGCTACATATGAGTTTGCATCCAACTTCGATGAAATGCTGCGTGATAAGTTAGTGGAAAACGTAAACAATCCTCGCATACGTGAGCGACTTCTTTTTGAAACAGACTTAACCTTGCAGAGAGCCATCACATTAGCTACACAGATAGAAGCTGCTAGTGAGCAAGCTAGGTTCATTGCTAGCGATCGCTCAGCGCCTGTGCAAGCTGTGTCTGCTGCAACATCTACACGCCGCAACCCGCTTTTTTCGTCTGCACCGTCTTCATTACCGTCTACCGCTCCTTCTCGTCATACATCCAGCCGAACCTGCTACCGCTACGGAACTGAAAGACATCTTGCAAATGACCCATCCTGCCCTGCTGCCTCAGCTAAGTGTAAGAACTGTAATAAGATTGGACACTTTGCCAGAGTGTGCCGTTCAACACAGACTCTCTCTGTACGCGAAATTGACATGCCAGAGGTTCAGATTCTTTACTTACATGATTACAATGCGTCTGATAAAATTCGATGCACAGTTAACATTAAGGCTGCAACTGCTACTACAGTGCCAGTGGAGCTGACTGTGGACTCAGGCTCCTCAGTGTCTATTCTGTCCAAATGCCTTAAAAGGTGGAGAACTACTACCTCCAACAGCTAAGTTAGTGACCTACTCCCATGCTCCTATTCCAGTTATTGGCTGTTTACCTGTTACTGTGTTCTGGAATAATGCTACGTGCAAAACATCCTTCTTCATTGTGGAGTCTGGGACTCCTTTGCTTGGCATGGACTTGACCAATGGCCTGAGTCTGTGCATTAAAGGCTCTACTTTCCAACCTGCCACCCTGATGACCTCTGCTTCTGTGATGGCCACTGCTCCTCTGTCTGCGGCCACTCTTGGCTGCGCAAAAGGGTTTGTGCATGAAGTGAAAGTATCACAGACTGTCACACCTGTACGTCAGAAATTACGTCGCTTGCCCCTATCTGTGTGGAATGCTGTGAGTAGTGAAATCCAGCGTCTGATTGAGAGAGTAGATGCTTCTCCCTGGGTCTCCCCGATAGTGGTTGCACAAAAGAAATCAGGTAAGATTCAAATGTGTGTGGACCTGCGTGAGCCCAACAAGGCTGTGATTGTGGACTCCTTTCCTCTTCCACACATAGACAAAATGCTGGGCCTGCTGCACTTAGCTACAGTGTTCTCCACCATTGACTTGGAAAGTGCCTACTTCCAGTTGCCATTGCACGAGGAAAGCCGTGACATGACCGCCTTCATTACTCACAAAGGACTTTTCAGATTTTGCCGCGTCCCATATGGACTGGCCTCTGCACCCTCTGCCTTTCAGAAGATGCTGGCCACCATTCTTAAAGGCCTGCCTGACGTTGCTAATTACTTGGATGATGTGATTCTGTGGGGTCATACACCAGCCAGTCATGATGAGACACTGGAAGCTGTGCTACAACAGATTAAAGATGCCGGGCTACAACTGAATACATCAAAGTGCCACTTCAACAGGTCAAGTCTGCGTGTCCTTGGACATACAGTGACTGCTCAAGGCATTCAGCCAGACGAGGACCACATCAAGGCTGTTCTACATGCCCCAGCTCCTACTGATGCAGGCAAGTTAAGGTCATTTTTGGGACTTTTATCATGGTACAACAAGTTTATTCCCAACTTTGCTACTGCTGTGGAGCCACTGCATAACTGCATTCGTCAGGACAGTGGGTCTCATTCATGAAACGTGAGCAGAACGAATTTGTGTGTAAAATGTGAGTAGAGGGAAATTTACGGGTTTTTCGCTTTCATAAATATTTTAGTAGCTCCGATCTTTTTGCTACTAACAAAATCTACACCTGCTGCTGACCACGCGTAGTGCTTGTGTAAATTCAAGAATGCACCTAAATAATGCTTGTCATTATTGGAAATTTACATTTTAATTCATATTGCGCTCTGTTATGTAAACAATACGCAGATGCCTTTGAAATACGTGATATGAACCTGACAAACAATGAAAAATATAACACATTTAGTTAAATTAGTTGGCAATTAGCAGGTTTAAGATCCAGATTAGGTTCATGATTGTGAATTATCTATGTAAATCGACTCAATAGATTACACATTCTTTGTGATGCATTTGCTTACATAAACCAGAAAAACTTTCATTCCGTTAATGTGCAACTGATCTGTGATGCAAAGTGTATGTTGTTAAACGTTGTGGCACGGTGGCCTGGTGGGACGCATGATGCATTTATCCTGCATAATAGCGCAGTTGGCACGCGTTTGGAGGATGGAGCTGTGAGGAACGGCTGGCTCATTGGTAAGAATATAGCCTGCCTATACAGTTGCATGTGTGTTTTATATATGGACTTACCCTTCTATATCCATAGGGGATAGGGGTTACCCACTGACGCCGTGGCTTATGACCCCACTGACCAACCCGCAGACACCACAGGAGCTGGCATACAATGAGGCACACGCTGCTATTCAGGCCGTTGTGGAGCGCACAAACAGGGTCTTGAAGGCAAGATGGATCTGCCTGGACAATAAAGGTGGTACCCTTCCTTATGCACCTGGGATGGTGTGCAAAGTAATATTAGCCTGCTGTGTTCTGCACAATGTGGCCATTAAACAGGGCCTTCCCCTGCCTGAAGTCCCAAATGCAGAGGAACGACTGCCTCCGGAACCAGCTCTTGGGCCTCGAAATGCGGCTGCTATACAGACACGCCAGCGACTTGTAGAGCAATTTTAAGGTAAGTGTTGCTAAGACTGAATAAACTGTGCACATTTTAGGCCGACAAGCTTTGCAAAAAGTTAGTTTCATTTGTATTTTGTTTTATATTTATATACAACATCCTGTTTCAGTAGGCTACCTCAGTTCATTTTCATGTCATGCTCTTTAAAATGTATACAAATAGGCTATATTTAATTATCAGAGTAAAAGAGAGTAGCTTGATTATCTTGTAGTAAATAAGTGTTTTCCCAGGATAAACACAGACATCACACAATACTGACAACATAACACTTTATTGTTGAGGACGCAAAAGTGCCTTGCAGATTTCCTTCAAGCTGGTGTTAATTTCTTAACGAGGGACGTGTTGATTTGGTTGACTGCTGTAAGTAGACTTTCTTGATTCCTCAGGACCTCATCCGTAAGGACAGCCTCATCCGTAAGGACAGCTCGATCACCTCTTCGGCCTCGGTACCTGGGTGCAGCAGGAGCAGCAGCAGCAGGTTGTGGAGACACATCATGGGAGGAGCATTCGCCAGCTAGAAATATGAGACAACGTTTGTTTTTTTTTGTTTTATGTGTGGCTCTTTTTTCATTTGAAAGAAACATTAAATAAATCTTATTTGAAAAATGTTTAATTTACGTTGGCTGCAGACTGACTTATTTGGAGCTGTGCAGTATAAAACAGAGCTTTAGGCTAAGATTCAAATAATTTGAAGAATTGAATGTTATCCGTATCCTTTCTTGAAATGGCTCAACATTCCGACACTGATATCCATTACGCACCATTACGCACAATATAACATTACTGGTTTCCCGTTTCCACTTCATTCAATCCGAAGAGAAACCCCCACAAATGTTCTGTTTGTTTGGTGGGACTGTACGACCTAGGTTAAACTATACTAACCACTAAGCTATCAGTGATGGTTTTCAAAATGTATTATGATATAACAATTATCACCTTACCATCTGGGTTTGATGTTGTCTCCAGTGGAGGCATGTCGGTGTCTCCGTCAGGTATAATTCCTGACAGAGAGGTCTCCCCAATAATGCCAGCGATGCGCTCGTCAGCAGGTGATATTTGTGCCTGTGAGCCTCCTCCTCCTGTGGCTGATGCATGTTTTTTTTGTGCGCTTATGTGTTTCTTTGTCTCCAGTTTCATGTCAAACCATTTACTTTAACCTCGGATATGGTTCTATTGTCTACAGAGGCAACATTAACAGCATCTGTCACCTCCTTCCAGGCCTTCGCTTTGCCTGTCCCTGTCACAACACCACTACTGATAGAAGAAAATGAAATATTTTTTCTTGACTCCACTTCACCCAAGATGATTTCGATCTCCGCTTCGGAAAAGTTTTTTTTTCTTTCCCTTTCCTTGTTTGCGCCATGATGACTGCTAATACCTCTCCCCATCTCGATCTCTCCATTTCTCTCGGGGATACCACACTCACGCCGTCACCCAGTGCAAGGAACCTTGGCGTGGTGATGGACAGCAGACTGTCCCTTTCCGAGAACATTGCGGCGGTGACCCGGTCTTGCAGGTTCTTCCTCTACAACATACGGAGAATCCGCCCCTTTCTCACCCCCTACTCGACCCAGCTCCTGGTCCAAGCGATGGTTCTGTCCCGCCTGGACTACTGCAATTCCCTCTTGGCTGGCCTCCCAGCGTCCGCCATCAGACCCCTCCAACTCATCCAGAATGCAGCAGCTCGTCTGGTCTTCAACCTTCCCAAATACTCACACGTCACCCCTCTGCTTACTTCCCTCCACTGGCTGCCTGTCATGGCTCGCATCAAATTCAAAACATTGGTGCTAGCCTTCCAAGCAGTTAAAGGGTCTTCCCCAGCTTATCTGCAAAAAATCATCAGACCCTACACCCCTGCCAGACCTCTTCGTTCAGCCTCCACAGGCCGCTTGGCACCTCCCCCTCTCAGAACCTCCACCTCACGCTCACGACTACTGTCTGTTCTGGCTCCACGGTGGTGGAACGAACTCCCCGTTGAGGTCAGAACTATAGAATCTCTCCCCACCTTCAAGCGCAAGCTGAAGACGCACCTCTTCAAGCAGCACCTCTCCCCATCCCTCCCTACCTCCCTGTGAACCTTAATTGTTGTCTCTGTGACTTGCTTTGTGTATCGGTATTTTTAGTTGGCTAGGTAAGCAGTGTTTGGATAGTTAACTTTGGTGACTTTTGCTCTGTTTGTTTGTTTGTTCAAAAAAAAAAAAAAAAAAAAAAAAAAAATGGCCCTTGTCCTTACCTTTGTTGTACAGGTAGCAGTTGAAATTGTACTTACCTCTAGGGTCTTTCAGCGAACTTATCCCTGGTTATGGTTATGCACTTTGTTGTACGTCGCTCTGGATAAGAGCGTCTGCCAAATGCCAATAATGTAATGTAATGTAATGTAATGTAATGACTGACAGGTCGACTGGATGCGTCTACACCTCCTTATATGGTAATTATTGTCTATTCATGGGCGGGGATTTATGCTAATTGCTGATTACCGGGAGCGCGCTTTCACTTTACGATGGATTGGCATTCATGATCATACACACGTGTTTACGATCAGATCTGAGTTTCCCGCGGCGTTCATGAATCCGGAGTAGGTTTTTAGTAGCGTGGACGTTTACTACTTGATTTACTAACGTTTCATGAATGAGACCCAGTGAGTTTAGCTGGTCAGAGAATGCACAGCGCAGCTTCCAGACTGTTCAACCCTGACCTCCCTACTATTGTCTCCACTGATGCCTCTGACTACGGCCTTGGTGCTGTTCTCCGTCAGATCCAGTCTGACCACACTGAGCGCACTGTTGCATTTGCTTCCAGGACTCTGACTCCTGCTGAACGCAAATACTCAACAGTTGAGAAAGAAGCCCTTGGATGCGTTTGGGCTGTAGAGAAATGGAGAACCTACTTGTGGGGACGGCGATTTACCCTGTGTACAGATCACCAGGCACTGACCGCTCTCCTGACTACCAAAGGAGCTGACTGTGCTGGCATGCGTATTGCACGCTGGGCAGCACGCCTGCTGTGCTTCTGTTATGATGTTGCATACCTGCCTGGTTCAAAGAACAATACTGCTGACTGCCTCTCCCGTCTGCCTCTGCCTGCTGCTGCTGATGAACCAGAGGCTGAACCTGAGTTTGTGGCCATGCTGTCGGCTGATCACCTGTCTGCTGTCTCCACTGGTGAGTTTGCTGCTGCGTCTACCTCCTGCCCTGAGCTCTGTGCGTTGCGTGCACAGATTGCTGATCTGTGGCCTCCCTCTCCTGCCGCTTTAAGTTCAATCATACGTCCATACTACAAGCTCCGCCATGAACTGTCTGTGCAAAACACTTTCCGAGGCTTACGGCTCATTGCTCCTGTCACCCTGCGTCACACCCTGGTGGGCCTGGCTCACGAAGGCCACCAAGGTATTGTGAGAACCAAGCAACGCTTCCGTGAAATCTACTGGTGGCCAGGTATGGATGAATTTGTCAACACTCAGATTAAGAACTGCTATCTATGTCAGTCTTCAGATAAGTCTGCTGCGCCCTCTGCTGCACCATTACAACCAGTACATTTTCCAGCAGAGCCGTGGGAGAAGCTAGGCGTTGACGTGGTTGATCCGTTTGAGACTGCTACTCCGGACTGCCGTTTTGCCCTCACACTGACTGACTACCACACCAAGTAGCCAAGTAGAATGCTGCAGCCCGCCTGATCACCAGTCAGCCCAGGTCGGCTCATGTCACCCCGCTTCTCATTGGCCTCCACTGGCTTCCTATTGCCGCACGCATCCGATTCAAGGCCCTAGTGTTGGCATTTCAGGCTGCTAAGGGGACTGCCCCACATTACATACAATCCCTGATCACTCCCTACTCCCCAGCTAGACCACTCCGGTCTGCCAGCTCTGGTCGCCTTACGGTTCCCTCTCTACGGGCACCTGGCGGTCGAGCTGCACGTTCACGCCTGTTTTCCGTTCTGGTTCCGCAGTGGTGGAATGACTTGCCTACCACTGTCAGGACAGCAGAATCCCTCCCCCTATTTCGACGCAGACTCAAAACACACCTCTTCAAACTCTACCTTAGTCCCCCCTCCTGATTTACCCCGCCCCCCCCTTCTGATACCCCTATCCCTGTCTAACCCCCCCCTCAAAAAAAAAAAAAAAATTGCACTTATGATGACGACTATATGTTTAGAACAGCAGTCCAGGTGTATTTTTCTAGTTCTGGATGTGATGCTTTGACTTGTGGTAGAACCTATGCACTTGTAAGTCGCTTTGGATTAAAAGCGTCTGCCAAATGACTAAAATGTAAATGTAAATGTAGCCTGAGGTTGCTTTGACGCCTTCTGCGACCTCAGCCAACATCATTACTTTTCTGGCTTCAGTGTTCAGCAGATTAGGTAACCCGAGAACCATTGTATCAGACAATGGGCCTCAATTCCCGTCGAAAGAGTTTGCTGCATTCTTGAAAGAGCGTGACATTAAGCACATACGTGCAGCAGTTTACCACCCTGCAGCAAAAAGAGCAGTTGAACGCTTTCACCGTGTCCTGAGAGCATCCATACAGTCCGCTATCCTACAACAGAAGCGATGGAAAGCTACAGTTACAGACTCCTTACAGGTGTACCGTGCCACTCCACATGCAACCACTGGACTCTCTCCATTTGAGTTACTGCATGGAAGAAAAATGCGCACACACCTCCATGTCCTTGCCCCACCACTGACAAGCATTGATACGGATGTGCTTCGTCAGAGAGTATCATCCCGACAAGTTAAAATGAAGTCATACACTGACTCCCATCGTGGAGCACACAGTATAGTTTTCAAAGAAGGGGACAGAGTGCGTGTCCGGAAGCCCTTTCATGTTCCAAAGGCGCATCCACGCTACTCCAAGCCACTGGTGATAAGGAGGCAAGTTGGTCAGAGCACTTTTCTTCTGTCAGATGGTAGGAAATGGCATGCATCACGGCTGGCTAGATACCATGCTTCTGCTTCACCTGAGACGTTTGCTCGCTCTCCACACGATGCAGTGAGTGACGACTCCACAGTTTCCGAGTCTGACCTCCCGGGGGCCATGGACTCTCATACGGCCCCTGCTCGTGTCAGACGGCCTCCGAGCTGGCTTGAGGACGATGTGACTTCAGCACACACTTACACACCTAAACGTTCATATAGCCTGTTCGAATGTTCCTTGGCTATGGATATCATTCTATATATACCGATACAAATTCTGAGACTTATGATATGGATACTACTGAGCCTTCTGCTGATGTTTCACCACTATTTTCAGTCTTGTTATGATACTGAAGAGAGTTCTATTTCATGCTCTATTTTCTACTTCTTGATATTCCTAGTAATAACTGGTTGATACTTTGAAACAGGGTGGCCTGTAGCGTAGTGGTTAAGATAAATGACTGGGGCACGCAAGGACGGTGGTTCTAATCCCGGTGTTGTCACAATAAAATCTGCACAGCCGTTGGGCCCTTGAGCAAGGCCCTTAACCCTGCATTGCTCCAGGGGAGGATTGTCTCCGGCTTAGTCTAATCAACTGTACGTCGCTCTGGATAAGAGCGTCTGCCAAATGCCAATAATGTAAAAAAACATGCATGTGAGATGTTTAAGGTCATGCATTTTGCTCTGTATTACTACTAATATTCTGAGTGCTAAGGTTATGCACTATTCTCTACTAATCATTCTTATTGCTGGTGATATACACTGTTGTTAACCCCATGCTAGTTACTGGTAATATTGTTTACGTAAGGGGGGAATGTTGTGTTCTGAATACTCGCCAGTAGGTGGCGAGAACGCAATATGCATAGTAAATATGTAATGTCCAGAAGGAGAGTGAGAGTTGGAGAAGAGATAAAATGGAGAATGAATTACCCATGTGAATTAACCGTGTCTGTTTATTCATTCATTTATGTATCTACAGTAGCCTAACTTTAGTTCAGTCTTTACACATGCAAACATAACAAAATTAAGCAATTAATTTTTAATGCTTCAATGTTTTCCACTAGAGCAGAAATGGTTAATATCTCTACAAAAGATGACAGGGACACACTGCAACTTAATAAGATAAACAAGACAGTTTGAATGCTTTCTTTTTTATTTAAAAAATGTAAAAATTTCTAATTTTCTCAAACTTCTTTGTAATATACATCATGCAAATCATCATACATCATTATTCAATGTACATCACAAAATTAGAGTAATCAGTCGTCCAATTATATTTTAGTCACAATAATTAATCCCACAAATCTTCAACATCTTCATCACTAGGGCAATTTCAGTGAATGCATATTGAGTGATTGATTTCATGTGCAAAGAAACAAAGGGCTGCAGCTGATGCAGCAGCAAAGAACAATGTGGAGAACCAAACGGAAATACGAGCGGACTCGACGAGATTTTATATTTATATATTTATTTCATATTTTCTCATTGTGACGTTTCATGGATTTATTGCTGAACGATAACATGTCAATCCTCCAAATGGACAGGCTACACCAGCAGAAGAAGTATTAAGTCTAAAAAAAGTCTATTCAAGTGCTCACTGACTATATACACGTAGCCTTTATGATGTTCAGCAAATGGCAGCTCTGCTTTTGGTGAAAGCATCACCCTAAAGAGTTCATACTGTAAAAATCTATTTTATGGCAAGACTTTAAAGTGTTTTTGTCAGATTAATTGAATCAATACTTAAATATAGGAAAAAAGAAGCATAACTTCATTTTATAATGTAGAATGACAAATTAAAATTTCAACAAGTTAGGCTATGGAAAAATAAAATATGTTTCATACTTACCCGTCACCATTAAGGTACTTCCATTTCCAAAGCTGATCTCATTGAAGAGGTGAATAAAAGCGCAGTAGTATGTTGCTGAATCTGATGGCTCTACATGTGAGACAGTCAGGTTAAAGGTTCCCTTTGCTTTCTTAGCTCTGAGACGTGTACTGTTTTTAAACTCATTGAAAAACACAGCATCTGATTGATAGTTCACCATCTTTGCGACATCCTGAGGCTTCTGTCCAAGTGGATGCTTTATCCATCTGATCGTGGCCGCTCCTTCCATATCAGAACAGAAACACGGGAGAGTCACGGTGTCTCCAAGCTGAGCTGTCACCAGAGCGTTGGGCTGAACTGCAATTTGCCCAAGCAGACCACCTGGAATCCAACAGAAAGAAATATATCAACTTCACTGACAATGGGGGCAAATAACAAAGCAAAAACATCCACCATTCTCTGTGTACTCTCTGTACCCTACTTAAAATGATTGTATAATGATTTTGGTCATTAAGTCAGAAACAAGTATACACTTACAGAGTTTGCTGAAAAACACAAGAATAACACAGAGGGCTGCCATCGCTGTATCTGAGCTTGTCTGTCCTTGAGTCTCTCCTCTGGTTGAGACCCTGTCGTACCCTGCACTGTAAAACTCAAAGTGTACAGAGTAGGAGGACTTGAGCTGATCATTTTCAAGTAGGAGGTCACAAGTCAGGGGCAGATATTATTGGCTGTT
This sequence comes from Conger conger, assembly GCF_963514075.1. Taxonomy (NCBI): domain Eukaryota; kingdom Metazoa; phylum Chordata; class Actinopteri; order Anguilliformes; family Congridae; genus Conger; species Conger conger. The sequence continues at coordinate 70,672 of NW_026890449.1, forward strand.
CAAACAGGTAATTTATTGGGTGACAAAGTTCTGCGTACAAACATTCTCAGTGCAACAAGAGAAAACGCTATTTCCAGTTTGATTATTGTGATTATTTGTGAAAATACACAGTTAATACTTTACGATAATACTATAAATTAAAATTAACATGGTAATGAGAGTGGCTGTTGGTTCAGCCTTTTAACTGTAAAAAGGGCATCATCAGCTCCAGTGTGGTTGGATTAGAGGAGGGAGAAGTGTGTCTTTCACTGAAGCAACAGCTCCACATCCACCAAAGCTGGGCTTCCTCAGGCAGCTCATATGAGCCCTGATCAGACATAACCTGTGTGTATATGTGTGTGTGTGTGTGCGTGTGTGCACGTTTGTGCATGTGTGTGTGTGTGTGTGTGTGTGTGTGGGCACATTTGTGCGTGTGTGTGTATGTGTGTGTGCATATTTGTGCGTGTGTGTGTATGTGTGTGTGTGTGTGCACGTTTTTGCATGTGTGTGTGTATGTGTGTGTCTGCACGTTTGTGCGTGTGTGTGTGTGTCATGCAGCTCTATGGACACGTGGCCCAGATGAGACAAGAGGTAGTGGCACTTATGATGACGACTATATGTTTAGAACAGCATTCCATGTGTATTTTCCTCGTTATGGATGTGATGCTTTGACTTGTGGTAGAACCTATGCACTTGTAAGTCGCTTTGGATTAAAAGCATCTGCCAAATGACAAAAATGTAAAATGTAAAATGTAGTGCGGTTGTAGTGAAAAAAAAACCATTTCATTTTACAACAAAGGTAAAAAGTGGAAACAGTTGTGGTAGAAAGGTATACAGAGAGGTGTGCTGCATGGTGGAAGCAGAGCCAGCTGTTAGGCTTCTCTGTCTGTGAGGGGGAGGCAAGTTCTGAAACTGAGTTCAAGAACTGCCTCTCTGGGAGGCAAACTGGTATTATCTAATACCTCTTTCACACTAAAGCAATGAATGAGGAACCTGCTATTGCTGTGAATGAGGAAACCTTTGTCATTTGACCTGGGAGCACAACCCTAGTCATGACCTGAGATTTATGTGGTTGCATAAGGCACATGACTGGGCTTTGGCATGAAAGGGGGGACATGGGTTGGGCTACTATACTCGGTAAAGTTAGTTAGCTGAACCGATCCTCAATCTTGAAACAGTGTGTTTTTAGTCTGCGTCGAAATACAGGGAGGGATTCTGAGAGAGAGAGAGAGAGAGAGAGAGAGAGAGAGAGAGAGAGAGAGAGAGAGAGAGAGAGAGAGAGGAGAGAGAGAGAGAGAGAGAGAGAGAGAGAGAGAGAGAGAGAGAGAGATGCATGCTATGGAAACCACAAAGGTGGAGCACAAGGGTTTTGTTTTGAGTCAATGGCCAGAGAGACAAAACCACAGAGCCAAGCATTCTTCCAGCAAGCAGGTCTCAGGATGTTATGAAGTTAGAAACAGTCTATAATTAACACTGACAATGTCCTGAAAATGGTTTTATTGTGATATTGAAAATGATATTCATCATTGCAAGCAGTATATCCGAAATCTGAAGGATGCACACAAGCTTAAAACATATGTCTAAAACAGCATAATCAGACCAAAATAGTGTAATTCTGAAAAGTTTTACATTGCACACATTTTAAAAGAAAACATGTGAATGATGATGAATACAGAATATTAAAGTTAAAAGCCCTCTTTAATTATAGAGGGCAATACCAATCTTTTGTCACTAGAATTTAAGCACAATTTATGCAGGAACAGATTTCTCATTATTTGTGTTTTGAAATGTAGTTTGTGCAGTTTTTTAAAGCCGCTCTTTTCTAGACAGTTGAAAAATGGAAAGGTGGTCTGAGGCATGAGGGGGGAGTGCCAGTGTGGTTTCAGTGCTGAGAGAGGGAAGTGTGAACACAGCTCTGTACTGCAGTGCAATGTATCAGCAATAGGTATGTCCATGTGACATTTACTGCAGGTCAGTCTTCCTGTGTAGCTGTGGTCTGAGTAAAGCTGAATATATAAGGCTGTGGGTGGAAAATAAGTGAACCTCCCCTGTCACCACAACAGAACAGTCAGAAACGGAAAAACGCATTGTGCTACTGATGAAAAAGAGAGCTGCCTGTAAAAGATTTCTGTCAGTTTCTATGAGCGTTTTAGAAACAAGTTAATTTTTGCCTACAAACTTACCCCAATGGATAGCATAGTCTCTTATAACTGCTTGTGCTGGTGCTTGTTTGAAGCATCTTTGAAGCTGATATGCTTCAATATATCAAATTCAATCAAGAGTACACTTGATCTCAACACAGTCAGTGTATCAGCAATAGGTATGTCCATGGCATCTGGCATTTAGTCAAAAAGTCAGATTTTCTCTCCAGATCATCCTAAAAACCACAAAAATGTACTTTGTATTTTTGGCAGATTTTCTGAAAATAATATGAATTTAGGTCATGAGAAGACAGTCAGCAGAAGGACTGAGGAGGATGGGCTCCCCCTTCAGTCTGGATCCATCCAAGCAACCAGAATCAAGTTCCTTGGAATGAATTTCTGTCAGCAGGGAGTTTTGTCTTGCCACTGGTGCCCTAGGTTTGCTCTCATGCGGGTTTAGGTCAGTTTTTTAAATGTGTGAATATAAATGCTTTGTTGCAGTTTCTATGAGCTACCTAGAAGCAGGATTTATTTTTAAAGTGTCGCACACATCTGGAATCAAAGTTACCCCAATGGCAGACACACTCTTTCACAATCTCGCAAAGCACTGGTAGAAGTTAACCTAGAGTGAAAGACCAATTGGCTTAGCTGAGTACAGTATGTGCTTGTTTATTCAGTCTAATGAGTTTGACTCTGTGACATTTCTTTATGTGTTATAGTTCAATCTATGAAATGCAATCAAGAGTATGTTCAAAAACATAGAGAAATGTATTAACACTAAAATAACATGCAATTGAAATGTTTCCCATCTTATTTATGTGTGATGGCCATTATACCAGTCTTATACCAGTTATTTTGCACATGTAGAGTAAGAGTCAAAGGATGCTATAATCATGCTCAGCTCTCTAAGGTAAATACTTTACTAAAGTCCATTCTGGCTAAGGGCGTTACTCTCTCCTTGTTCTCTAGATTATAAGCCCCTGTGAACACAGGACGTTATCCGCCACTGAGTCATTCAGTCAGAAAATGCATCCAGTTCTCCTAGAACACACTGCGCAGCATCGATAACTGAGAACACAAGAAAGCTGTCGCTGCGCATACAGGAAGTGCTTTGGCGATTGAAGGTACAGAGAGGGCTCTGGCTGCAGGAGGCTTTAACTTCAGAAAGCATTAAACAAATATCAAACAAAAAAGCATGAACAATATTGAGCATAACAAATAATTATCCATTGAACTTCATAGAAATATATCATATTTTATTTCTAGAGAGTATTTTACAGAGGCATTTTCATAAAGATGCTTTCCAGTGGAGCCAGAAAAGGCCTTCTCAAAGGTATAAACACAGTACATGACCTGAATGAGAGTCAGCTCCTCTTCCCTAATCACTGCAATACACTGCCGCCCTTAACTGTGTCAGATTTAGCAACATTGAACGACATTTAAACGTTGTGTTTTCTTAAGGGTGAAAAACATTTGTGATGAGTGACAGATTGTTTCTTCATGCAAAATACATTTGGGGTTGAGGAGTTGAGTGAAAGTGGGCCATTTTTGTGTACAATTTTTGAAGTTTTCATTTGTTTATTTGAAAAAACATTTAAGAATAAGCACCGCTCCAAGAGACTCTTTTAGTTTCTTATGGCAAATTTACAGTTTACAGATACTGCGAAGGAGGACATAAATTGTGATCATTCTTGTGACGAAGATTAATTCTGATGGAAAGCTTCACTCATGGTCTTTAAATGTCACACCTGAATAAACCATTTCTTTCTCTTCCTCCCTCTTCTTCCTCCTCACTTTGGGTTTCTTGGTGGTGAAAGTCAAAGCAGCGTAATTCATCGCTTCATCTTGATGCTAAAAGGAAACATGAGACACATACAGTTACTCCTCATTCCGATGATCATTTTACCAGGATATTCAACACAGAAATTGCTTTAGTTCATTAAAAATATGAAATATAATATTTGTACCTGTTCGCCCGACAAGGACACTTGGTTGTTTGATGCAGCCCCTGTTTGAGTAAAATTATTCATTCATTTATTTATTATTCATTTATTTTATTTAATCTATATTTAACCAGGATAGGCTCATTGAGATTAAGAATCACTATTTTCAAGAGCAACCTGACCAAAATAGGCAGCAGCAAGTCAAAAGTTACTGAAACAAATGCTAAAACAAATTACAATACATGACAACAAATTAAAAATAAGTATAAACCACTAGAGTCTGAAAATAATTGTTCAACTAATGCAACTACTTTAATTATGTGTAATCAACTATGTAAGCAATATTTCCTCTTATTTTTATTATTATTATTATTATTATTATTATGATTATTATTATTATTATTGTTATTATTGTAGGGGTGGCCTGTAGCGTAGTCGTTAAGATACATGACTAGGACACGCAAGGTCGGTGGTTCGATCCCCGGTGTAGCCACAATAAGATCCTCACAGCGGTTGGGCCCTTGAGCAAGGTCCTTAACCCTGCATTGCTCCAGGGGAGGATTGTCTCCTGCTTAGTCTAATCAATGGTACATCGCTCTGGATAAGAGCGTCAGCCAAATGCAATTAATGTAATGCAATGATTATTTTAACTGACAATATGTTATTTTATTCATGACAATAAGAGCTGTTTGTTTTCATATAGAGCATCATATTCACCACAGTAGGGATTAAAATTTTTGGTGGTCAGAATAATCTGCACTGTCTTCATACCTTTCGCTCAAGAGCCATTTTATTTTCACAATGAGGGACTGTCACATCACAGCTGCCTCACATATCAAGTGGCTATACTTTAGTTCATGCCAGCTGGTATATATTGGGGCCCATATCAGAAGCTGAAGTTTCATAAATTCAAGTGAGATTTGGCTTTTACATTACATGTGACACTGTATGACTAGATGTGCACATACCTACAGCACAAGTAGTGTGAGACAGTAATCTGTACCAATGGAGTAGCTTTACCTGTTGTTTTGCATTTCTATTCACAAAATGGCCTGACAATATTGTACTCAATTTTGTTAAACTATTTTACACAAACACTTAACATACTGTATTTTCTAAATTCTCTCTTATTGAGTATTTGTAATATTGTCTATGCATCATACTTTTTGATGCAACACAAATTTCATTGTGTATAAGCTGTGAAATAATACATATTACATGTACCACACATTGATACCTTGGTCTCTTACCTTTGCAGTTCTCACAGTTTTTTCTCCTGCTCAGAGCGAGGACAATATGTAGGATCACACTCAACGCCAAAGCTCCCGCCAAGCAATAAAGGAATGCTTCATTTCCTGATGATTTAGAGGCAAAATTCTATTTTAGAATTCTTCACAAGTAGCATTAACCTTTCAAGATTGGAGATCACAAATACGTAATTAGAATGTCCTTAAGTGAACATTGTAATGTACAGTAGATGCACAATAACTCATTTGTCTTCAATGTCTTTTAAAAACAAAATTTCACAATGTGCCTGTTTTGTTCCTACCCTTGAAGTCCAGCTTGGTCCCATTCCCAAACAGGATCTCCCCACAAGTGGCCACAGCACAGTAGTAAGTCCCAGCATCAGAGAGGCTGAGGATCCTCTTGGGGAAGTTGTAGACACAGCTCTGTGTGGGAGACACAGTCCCAGAGCTCCTCTGGCACTCATCACTGTGTCCATGGGTGTGAATGATTCCTGGATGGGACTCTCCTGAGCCCGGTCTGAACCAGTGCACACTGTGTTCTCCTGCACAGGTCTCAGAGTGTACTGTACACTGCAGAGTCACAGAGTCTCCTGGCTGCACTGACTCAGACTCGGGCTGCTGCAGCACTACTGTCCTGCTCTGGGACTCTGGCCCTGTCAAAAGTTAGCACTCATTACAATCAATAAAGAATTGTCCTTTGGATTCCACTGTGTAAGGTTTACATTTAAATGCAGTCTGGCTGTGTATTATTGTAGGTTATACAGAGAGCTGAAGATGACTCCACCGATTATAATATAAAGTGCAGCATGTTTTTGCACATATGTGTGATTCAGATGCAGTTTGTGCACTAGAAATGATCATGTCTATAAGCAATGTTATGTGAACAAGACTATTGATTAACTACATGCATTTTACTATACTAGAAACTAAAACCATTGTATTAAATACATTTTTAAAATTATATTCAAATGAAGCAATTCATTTTTAATGCTTCAATGTTTTCCACTAATATCTCAACAAAAGATTACAGGGATACACTGCACACACTGAAACTTAATAAGATAAACAAGAAAGAAATGCAATTTCTTCAATCAGTTTTGAGTGCTTTCTTTTTTATTCAAAAAATGTAAAAGCTATTAAATTTTCTAAAACTTCTTTGTAATATACAACACAAACCACCATACATCATCATACAATGTACATCGCAAAATAAGAGTAATCAGTCATCCGATTCTATATTAGTCACAATAATTAATCCCACAAATCTTCAACATCTTCATCACTAGGGCAATTTCAGTGAATGCATTTTGAGTGATTGATTTTATGTGCAAAGAAACAATGGGCTACAGCTGATGCACCAGCAAAGAACAATGTGGAGAACTCGACTAGATTTTATATTTTTACTTTTTTATTTTTATTTTTTCATATTTTCTCATTGTGACGTGTCATGGATTCATAGCTGTATTTGAATATTCCAAATCTGCGTTTATCTCATTTTTGACCAAAATCGAATCAAACACAGGGTTTTTAAGTTTTCTGTAAAACTGAGAACTGCACGATGTTACCCCCTTGGTCTCACATTAATAACCACACATTACAACAGTGGTATGCAGAAGAGCATCTCTGAACACAACATGTCAATCCTCTAAATGGACAGGCTACACCAGCAGAAGACGTATTATGTCTAAAAAAAGTCTAGTCAAGTGTTCACTGAGTATATACAAGTAGCTTTAAGATGTACAGCAAATGGTTTTGGCGAAAGCATCACCATAAACAGTTCTTACGCTAAATATCAATTTTATTATATTTTTTATTTTTTTATTATATTTCTTTTACTTTACTATTTCTTGTTTTTGCCAGATTAATTGAATCAATACTTCAGGATTGGAAAAATAAAGCCTAACTTCAATTTATACTTATTTATAACGTAGAATTTCGACAAGTTAAGTTACGTAAAAAATATAATTCATACTTACCCGTAACTATTAATGTACTTCCATTTCCAAAGCTGATTTCACCGAAGAAGTGAATAAAAGTGCAGTAGTATGTTGCTGAATCTGATGGCTCTACATTTGAGACAGTCAGGTTAAAGCTTCCCTTTGCTGTCTTAGCACTGAGACGTGTACTGTTTTTAAACTTATTGAAAAACACAGCATCTGTATCATAGTTCACCATCTTTGTGACAAGCTGAGGCTTCTGTCCAAGTGGGTGCTTTATCCAGCTGATCACGGCTGCTCCCCCTATATCAGAACAGAAACACGGGAGAGTCACGGTGTCTCCAAGCTGAGCTGTCACCAGAGCCTTGGGCTGAACTACACTCTGCCCAAGCAGACCACCTGGAATCCAACAGAAAGCAATATTTCAACTTCACTGACAATGGGGGAAAAAACTAAGCAAAAACACCCACCATTCTCTGTGTACTCTCCGTACATCACTTAAAATGATTGTAAAATTATTTTTGTCAATAAGTCAGAAACAAGTATACACTTACGCAGTTTGCTGAAAAACACAAGAATAACACAGAGGGCTGACATCGCTGTATCTGAGCTCTTCTGTCCTTGAGTCTCTCGTCTGGTTGAGACCCTGTTGTACCCTGCACTGTAAAACTCAAAGTGTACAGAGTAGGAGGACTTGAGCTGATCATTTTCCAGTAGGAGGTCACAAGTCAGGGGCAGATATCATTGGCTGTTAAAACATGTTTTGGGTGACAAAGTTTATGTGTGTATGTGTGTGTTTAAATATATGTGTGTGAAAGTTTGTGTGTGTATGTGTGTGTTGTGTGTGTGCGTATATGTGTTTATGTGTGTGTGTGTGTGTGTGTGTGTGTGTGCCTGTGTAGAGGTTCATGAATGTATGTGTATGTGTGTGCACATTTGTGCGTTAGTGCGTGTATATGGGTGTGTCTATGTGTGTGCATGTTTGTGCATGTGTGTGTGTATGTGTGAGTGTGCACATTTGTGCGTGTGTGTGTGTGTGTGTGTGCACATTTGTGCTTGTGTGTGTGTATATGTGTGTGCGTGCACAGTTATGCATGTGTGTGTGTGTGTGCACGTTTGTGCTTGTGTATGTGTGTGTGTGTGTGTGTGCACGTTTGTGCATGTGTGTGTGTATGTGTGTGTGTGTGTGTATGTCATGCAGCACTATGGGCACGTGGCACAGATGAGGGAAGAGGTAGTGCGGTTGTAGTGGGAAAAAACATTTAATTTTACAACAAAGGTAAAAAGTGGAAACAGTTGTGGTAGAAAGGTATACAGAGAGGTGTGCTGCATGGTGGAAGCAGAGCCAGCGTGCTGTCATCCCCATGAGTCTGTTAGGCTTCTCTGTCTGTCAGGGGGAGGCAAGTTCTGAAACTGAGTTCAAGAACTGCTTCTCTGGGAGGCAAACTGGTATTATCTAATACCTCTTTCACACTAAAGCAATGAATGAGGAACCTGTGTTTGCCATTGCTGTGAATGAGGAAACCTGTGTCATTTGACCTGGGAGCACAACCCTAGTCATGACCTGAGATTTATGTGGTTGCATAAGGCACATTACTGGGCTTTGGCATGAAAGGGGGGACATGGGTTGGGCTACAAAACTCGGTAAAGTTAGTTAGTTGAACCAATCCTCAATCTTCTTGTGTTTAACTTGGGCAGAAAAGATGTTCTGAAGCCTAAACATAATTTCTTCAGCAGTGACATGTTCAGTGGCGGCAGCTCGTTAAGATGAGCCCCAGTGCCCATGGGCCCTCCTAAACCAGGGGCCCCAGTGCCAATGGGCCCTCCCAAACCAGGGGCCCCAGTGCTTATGGCCCCTCCCAAACCAGGGGCCCCTGTGCTTATGGCCCCTCCCAAACCAGGGGCCCCAGTGCCCATGGCCCCTCCCAAACCAGGGGCCCCAGTGCTTATGGCCCCTCCCAAACCAGGGGCCCATGTCCCCATTGGCCCTCCCAAACCAGGGGCCCAGGTGGCGCTGCACCTATATCACCACCACTGGACATGTATGAAAGTTCACTTTGGGATCCTGGGTCTTGAGTGAATGGTAAGGACCCCATTCTTTCCCAAGAACACAAGAGTTTAAATGGGACAAACGCATGTTTCGGTACCTCATGTGATCCCTGGCTTTTGTGTCTGAAAGTGGGCTGTCCCGGCTTGAGGAGCAGGGTGCTGAAGTTTCTCCTGGTCCTGCAGGCACTATCCGTGGTTCTGAATTTCCCTGCTGTGGAAAGGAAGAGGAGGAAGCCATATGTGTTGTTGGCACCTCTTTAATCAGATGCCTTTGAAAAACCTACTGATTTAAAAAAAGAGTTTCATATGAAATATTGATTCTGTCTCACGGTTGATGGCTGAGGACAAAAAAGGCCTTGCAGAGCATGTTGGCCCTAGTACACCTACTTTGCTGGAACAGGAAGTGAGGTGTTCCAGGGTATTTAATTTCACATCCTGCTGCAGTTGCCCAGGGGTGAATTTTCTAGCATTTCTGAATAAGAGTAAATCAGAGTAATGTTGATCACAGTTTTGATCCTACTCACTACAAAGGATCATGCAGGATGTCATGAGTTAGGTTTAGGTGTGTTTTTAGTCTGCGTCGAAATAGGGGGAGGGATTCAGAGAGAGAGAGAGAGAGAGAGAGAGAGAGAGAGAGAAAGAGAGAGATAGAGAGAGAAAGGTATTGATATGATGAGTGATATTCATCATTGCAAGCAGTATATCTGAAGGATGCACACAAGCTTAAAACATTTGTCTAAAACAGCATAATCAGATGAAAATAGTGTCATTCTGAAAAGTTTTACATTGCACACATTTTAGAAGAAAACATGTGAATGATGATGAATACAGAATATTAAAGTTAAAAGCCCTCATTAATTATAGAGGGCAATACCAATCTATTGTCACTAGAATTTAAGCACGGTTTATTCAGGAACAGATTTTTCATTGTTTGTATTTTGAAATGTTGTTTGTGCAATGTTTTAAAGCCGCTCTTTTCTAGACAGTTGAAAAATGGAAAGGTGGTCTGAGGCATGAGGGGGGAGTGCCAGTGTGGTTTCAGTGCTGAGAGAGGGAGGTGTGAACACAGCTCTGTACTGCAGGTCAGTCTTCCTGTATAGCTCTGGTCTGAGTAAAGCTGAATATATGAGGCTGTGGGTGGAAAATAACTGAACCTCCCCTGTCATCACAACAGAACAGTCTGAAATGGACAAACACATTGTACTACTGATGAAAAAGAGAGGTGTGTAAAAGATTTCTGTCAGTTTCTATGAGCTTTTTAGAAACAAGTAAATTTTTGCCTACAACCTAACCCCAATGTCTGACACTCTTTCTTGACAGCATAGTCTCTTATAACTGCTTGTGCTGGTACTTTTTTGAAGCATTTTTATGCTTCAATGTATCAAATTCAATCAAGAGTACACTTGATCTCAACACAGGCAGTGTATCAGCAATAGGTATGTCCATGTGACATTTACTGCCTGCTTTTTTTACTGTCACCATTTTTCTAGGGTGGTATTAATCAAATAGTCAGATTTTCTCTCCAGATCATCCTTAAAACCACAAAAATGTACTGTGTATTTTTGCGAGATTTTCTGAAAATAATATGAATTTAGGTCATGAGAAGACAGTCAGCAGAAGGATTGAGGAGGATGGGCTCCCCCTTCAGTCTGGATCCATCCAAGCAACCAGAATCAAGTTCCTTGGGATGAACTTCTGTCACCAGGGAGTTTTTTTCTTGCCACGGGTGCCCTAGGCTTCCTCTTATGGCGGTTTAGGTCAGAGTTTTTTAAATGTTGATTAAATTTTAATCTGGAGTGAAAGACCAGTTGGCTCAGCTGAGAACAGTATGTGCTTGTTTATTCAGTCTAATGAGTTTGACTCTGTGACATTTCTTTATGTGTTATAGTTCAATGTATGAAATGCAATCAAGAGTATGTTCAAAAACATGTAGAAATGTAATAACATTTAATTAACATGCAATTGAAATGTTTACCATCTTATTTATGTGTGATGGCCATTATACCAGTCTTATACTAGTAATTTTGCACATGTAGAATAAGAGTCAAAAGACGTTATAATCATGCTCAGCTCTCTAAGGTAAATACTTTACTAAAGTCCATTCTGGGTAAGGGTGTTACTCTCTCTTTGTTCTCTAGATTATAAGACCCTGTGAACACAGGAAGGTATCTGCCACTGAATCATTCAGTCAGAAAATGCGTCCAGTTCTCCTCAAACACACTGTGCATCATCAATAACTGACAACACAATAAAGCTGTCGCTGTGCATACAGGAAGTGCTTTGGCTATTGAAGGTACAGAGAGGGCTCTGGCTGCAGGAGGCCTTGTCTTCAGAAAGCATGTTCAGTAAAACATGCAGAAGAGTACACAGATTCACAGTGACCCTGGCTTAGAAGTGGCAGATTTTGTACTGTATGCCAGACGCACCGCTGGTGTGGATGTGCAAAGATACATTATCTCCACATGCCTCTCTGCTGTATGTGGAGTAAATATCCCTGTAAAACTTTAAATGACAGTATTTATTCAGAAAGGTGGATTGTGATAGGAATCACGTATGTACCCTGACTGTCTGATCTATGGAAACATCAAACAAAAAGGCATGAACAATATTTACCATAAGAAATAATTCTGCATTAAACTTCATAAAAATATATCGTATTTTATTTGTTTAGGGCATTTTAAAGAGGCATTTTCATACAGATTTTCAAAAAAAGCTTTGCAGTGGAGCCAGAAAAGGAAACCCCCCCCCCCCGTAACTAGGGCAGCTCCGACCAAATAAAGGAAATAGCCCCAAAAACGAATCACCCAACCAAAATGAGTGCTAAAAGGCGAACACTGCAACCCCGGACCGGGGATCCCAAAATAAAAGTACAACCCAGTATAAAAGACTAGGTAAGCAAAATAAAGAGCCGTGAGTCGCAGCTCAGGAAAACACACAAACAAAAATACATACCGGGGACAACGTCCCTCACCCACAGGCTCACCCGAGCTTGAAAACAAAAGAGAAAAACACAAGAACCTATAGGAAGGCGTTCGCAGTGTACACAGACTAGCGAGCAGAACACCTTCCTTACCTTATTTCCTTTTAAATGAAAGCAAAAACCCAAAACCAGCACAATACCTGACTCATATAATCACTGAGTCTACCGTGTGCTTTACCAGCTTGGTGACAGAGCGAACAGTGACACCAAAGCGTCGACCGATTGTCCGCGAGTGCTTTATATACAGCTTCAGCAGGTAAGGTACCCTTGGCACTAATGAGGGCCAGGTGAAAATAATAAAGCCTGGTATTACCTCCCAACCCTGACATCCTAATGTTTCACTTTTCCATCTCTGTTTATTATCACATTACGGGCATTTAGTAGGCTCTTTTACCCAGAGTGACTGACACAATTCAACAATTTATATTAAATATACACTGAAGTCATTCAAGTTAACAGCCTTCTTGCAGAACATGACCTGAATGAAAGTCACCTCCTCTTCCCTAACCACTGCAATACACTGCCGCCCTAAACTGTGTCAGATTTAGCAACATTGAACGAAATTTAAACCTTGTGTTGTCTTAAGGGTGAAAAATGACCCGCCACTGTATTTAATAGCAAATAAAACTGTTCTTTTTTCAACTTTAAATTTGATGACAAAGTTGATGAGTGACAGATTGTTTCTTCATGCAAAATACATTTGGGGTTGAGGGGTTCAGTGAAAGTGGGCCATTTTTGACCCTAAGGACAAGGGGAGTATGCAGAATCGTAAGACTACACTAGGGTTGAAGTTTTATTTCATTTATTTGAAAAAACATTTAAGAATAAGCACAGCTCCAAGAGACTCTTTTTGTTTTTAAAGGCAAATTTACAGTTTACGGCTCATATACTGTAATGTGCACCGATGTGAAGGAGGACATGTTTGATAAATTGTGATCATTCTTGTGATGAAGATGAATTTTGATGGAAAGCTTCACTCGTGGTCTTTAAATCTCACACCTGAATAAACCATTTCTCTCTCTTCCTCCCTCTTCTTCCTCCTCACTTTGGGTTTCTTGGTGGTGAAAGTCAAAGCAGCGTAATTCATCGCTGCATCTTGATGCTAAAAGGAAACGCACATATGATTACAGTATATTTTCCGGAGAAATGGTCCATTTTACGTTTTGACGCAGCCCCTGTTTGAGTAAAATAAAAAGGAAATTCATAACAAAATAATTAAAGCAGTGATTTTTCAAATGAGAAATGATGATGAGAATAATAATAATAATAATGATTATTATTATTATTATAATTGTTATTATTATTATGATTATATTATTATTCTTTTGTAATAATATGTGCAAATGGGGTCAATATTACTCAATGTTACTCTAATCAAGTTAAAATCTGACAGTTGATCTGGAGTTGATTTAACAGTCCATATTACTGTGCAGAGGTCCCCAAGGCAAATGTTAGACACAGGAATATCATACAGCCTGACCCTACTGTGTTAGCCCCTTGTAATACAATGCAGTATGCACTAAAAACAGTTCATGGGCATGCAGTTGTACACTGTTTAAGTATGTATGCAGCTTACGTTCTGATCTTAGCTTGGCCTTCTGAAACGGTAGATGATGACACATATCATCACAACGCCAAAAAGTACCCCGGTCCTCAGGATGGACAGCCAGGAAAGGATGGTCACAACTCCTGGGTGAAATAGCATTAATCCATGCATATGCACTTTTTAAAGTAGGATTACTGTAAATAATGTATACTGGATTTAAATACTGTATATTTAAAGCTGGGCGGCATGGATGGTGCTGTGGGCAGCACTGCCACCTCACAGCAAGGATGTCCTGGGTTCGAATCCCGGTCGGCCGGGGCCTCTCTGTGTGGAGTTTGTATGTTCTCCCCGTGTTTGCGTGGGTTTCCTCTGGGTACTCCGGTTTCCTCCCTTAGTCCAAAGACATGCAGGTCTAGCTGATGGGAGAGTCTAAATTGCCCTTAGGTATGAGTGTGTGAGTGAATGGTGTGTGTGCCCTGCGATGGACTGGCGACCTGTCCAGGGTGTATTCCTGCCTTTCACCCAATGTATGCTGGGATAGGCTCCAGCCCCCCTGCAACCCTGTTCAGGATAAGCGGGTTCGGATGATGAATTAATTAATTAATTAATGAATATTTAAAGCTTACCCTCAACATCCAGCTTGGTCCCGTTCCCAAACAGGATCTCCCCACAGGTGGCCACAGCACAGTAGTAAGTCCCAGCATCAGAGAGGCTGAGGATCCTCTTGGGGAAGTTGTAGACACAGCTCTGTGTGGGAGACACAGTCTCAGAGCTCCTCTGGCACTCATCACTCCTGTGTCCATGGGTGTGAATGATTCCTGGAGGGGACTCTCCTGAGCCCGGTCTGAACCAGTGCACACTGTGTTCTCCTGCACAGGTCTCAGTGTGTACTGTACACTGCAGAGTCACAGAGTCTCCTGGCTGCACTGACTCAGACTCGGGCTGCTGCAGCACTACTGTCCTGCTCTGGGACTCTGGCCCTGTCAAAAGTTAGCACTCATTACACTCAGTACAGAATTGTCCTTTGGATTCCACTGTGTAAGGTTTACATATAAATGCAGTCTGGCTTTGTATTATTGTACGTTATACAGAGAGCTGAAGATGACTCCACCGATTATAATATAAAGTGCAGCATGTTTTTGCACATATGTGTGATTCAGATGCAGTTTGTGCACTAGAAATGATCATGTCGAGAAGCAATGATATGTTAAAAAGACTATTGATTAACTACATGCATTTTACTATACTAGAAATTAAACCATTGTATTAAATACATTTTAAAAATTATATTCAAATGAAGCAATTCATTTTTAATGCTTCAATGTTTTCCACTTCAGTAGAAATGGTTAATAACTCTACAAAAGATAACAGGGACACACTGCACACACTGAAACTTGATAAGATAAACAAGAAAGAAAAGCAATTTCTTCAATCAGTTTTGAATGCTTTCTTTTTCTATTTAAAAAATGTAAAGCTTCTTTGTTATATACAGCATGCAAACCATCATACATCATCATACAATGTACATCACAAAATAAGAGTAATCAGTCATCCGATTCTGAATTAGTCACAATAATTAATCCCACAAATCTTCAACATCTTCGTCACTAGGGCAATTTCAGTGAATGCATTTTGAGTGATTGATTTCATGTGCAAAGAAACAATGGCCTACAGCTGATGCACCAGCAAAGAACAATGTGGAGAACCAACAGGACCCGACCGGACCCGGGTAGATTTTATATTTTTATTTTTCATATTTTCTCATTGTGACGTGTCATGGATTCATAGCTGAACGATAGATGAGTATTTGAATTTTCCAAATCTGCGCTAATCTCATTTTTGACCAAAATCGAATCAAACACAGAGTTTTTAAGTATTCTCTAAAACTGAGAACTGCCCGATGTTACCCCCTTGGTCTCATATTAATAACCCCACATTACAACAGTGGTATGCAGAAGAGCATCTCTGAACACAACATGTCAATCCTCTAAATGGGCAGGCTGCACCAGCAGAAGATGCATTAAGTCTAAAAAGGTCTAGTCAAGTGCTCAGTGAGTACATAAATGTAGCCTTTAAGATGTACAGCAAATGGCAGCTCTGCTTTTGGCGAGAGCATCACCATAAACAGTTCATACGCTAAATATCAATTTTATTACATTTTTTATCTTTTTATTATATGTCTTTTACTTCAGAGTGTTTTTGTCAGATAAATTGAACCAATACTTAAGTATTGGAAAAAAGAAGCATAACTTCAATTTATAACGTAGAATGACAAATTACAATTTCGACAAGTTAAGCTATGGAAAAATATAATTCATACTTACCCGTCACTATTAATGTACTTCCATCTCCAAAGCTGATTTCACCGAAGAAGTGAATAAAAGTGCAGTAGTATGTTGCTGAATCTGATGGCTCTACATTTGAGACAGTCAGGTTAAAACTTCCCTTTGCTGTCTTAGCACTGAGACGTGTACTGTTTTTAAACTCATTGAAAAACACAGCATCTATATCATAGTTCACCATCTTTGTGACAAGCTGAGGCTTCTGTCCAAGTGGGTGCTTTATCCAGCTGATCACGGCTGCTCCTCCTATATCAGAACAGAAACACGGGAGAGTCACGGTGTCTCCAAGCTGAGCTGTCACCACAGCGTTGGGCTGAACTACACTCTGCCCAAGCAGACCACCTGGAATCCAACAGAAAGCAATACTTCAACTTCACTGACAATGGGGGAAAAAACTTAGCAAAAACACCCACCATTCTCTGTGTACTCTCTGTACACTACTTAAAATGAGTGTAAAATGATTTTGGTCAGTAAGTCAGAAACAAGTATACACTTACAGAGTTTGCTGAAAAACACAAGGATAACACAGAGGGCTGCCATCGCTGTATCTGAGCTCTTCGGTCCTTGAGTCTCTCCTCTGGTTGAGACCCTGTTGTACCCTGCACTGTAAAACTCAAAGTGTACAGAGTAGGAGGACTTGAGCTGATCATTTTCCAGTAGGAGGTCACAAGTCAGGGGCAGATATTATTGGCTGTTAAAACATGTTTTGGGTGACAAAGTTTATGTGTGTATGTGTGTGTGTAAATATATGTGCGTGAAAGTTTGTGTGTGTGTGTGTGTTGTGTGTGTGTGCGTATATGTGTTTATGTGTGTGTGTGTGTGTGTGTGTGTGTGTGTGTGTCTGTGTAGAGGTTCATGAATGTATGTGGATGTGTGTGCACATTTGTGCGTTAGTGCGTGTTTATGGGTGTGTCTATGTGTGTGCATGTTTGTGCATGTGTGTGTGTATGTGTGTGTGTGCACATTTGTGCGTGTGTGTGTGCACATTTGTGCATGTGTGTGTGCATGTGTGTGTGTGTGTGCACGTTTGTGCATGTGTGTGTGTGCACGTTTATGCATGTGTGTGTGTATATGTGTGTGCAAGTTTGTGTATGTGTGTGTGTGTGTGTATGTGTGTGTGTGTGTATGTCATACAGCACTATGGGCACGTGGCACAGATGAGGGAAGAGGTAGTGCGGTTGTAGTGGGAAAAAACTTTTAATTTTACAACAAAGGTAAAAAGTGGAAACAGTTGTGGTAGAAAGGTATACAGAGAGGTGTGCTGCATGGTGGAAGCAGAGCCAGCCATGCCCATGAGTCTGTTAGGCTTCTCTGTCTGTGAGGGGGAGGCAAGTTCTGAAACTGAGTTCAAGAACTGCTTCTCTGGGAGGCAAACTGATATTATCTAATACCTCTTTCACACTAAAGCAATGAATGAGGAACCTGTGTTTGCCATTGCTGTGAATGAGAAAACCTGTGTCATTTGACCTGGGAGCCTAACCCTAGTCATGACCTGAGATTTATGTGGTTGCATAAGGCACATGACTGGGCTTTGGCATGACATGGGTTGGGCTACTATACTCGGTAAAGTTAGTTAGTTGAACTGATCCTCAATCTTCTCGTGTTTAACTTGGGCAGAAATGATGTTCTGAAGCCTAAACATAATTTCTTCAGCAGTGACATGTTCAGTGGCGGCAGCTAGTTAAGATGAGCCCCAGTGCCCATGGACCCTCCCAAACCAGTGGCCCCAGTGCCAATGGGCGCTCCCAAACCACGGTCCCCAGTGCCCATGGGCCCTCCCAAACCAGGGGCCCCAGTGCTTATGGCCCCTCCCAAACCAGGGGCCCTGGTGGCGCTGCACCTATATCACCACCACTGGACATGTATGAAAGTTCACTTTGGGCTCCTGGGTGTTGACTGAATGGTAAGGACCCCATTCTTTCCCAAGAACACAAGAGTTTAAATGGGACAAACGCATGTTTCGGTACCTCATGTGATCCCTGGCTTTTGTGTCTGAAAGTGGGCTGTCCCGGCTTGAGGAGCAGGGTGCTGAAGTTTCTCCTGGTCCTGCAGGCACTATCCGTGGTTCTGAATTTCCCTGCTGTGGAAAGGAAGAGGAGGAAGCCATATGTGTTGTTGGCACCTCTTTAATTAGATGCCTTTGAAAAACCTACTGATTTAAAAAAAGAGTTTCATATGAAATATTGATTCTGTCTCACAGTTGATGGCTGAGGACAAAAAAGGCCTTGCAGAGCATGTTGGCCCTAGTACACCTACTTTGCTGGAACAGGAAGTGAGGCTTTCCAGGGTATTTCATTTCACATCCTGCTGCAGTTGCCCAGGGGTGAATTTTCTAGCATTTCTGAATAAGAGTAGATCAGAGTAATGTTGATCACAGTTTTGATCCTATTCACTATAAAGGATCATGCAGGATGTCATGAGTTAGGTTTAGGTGTGTTTTTAGTCTGCGTCGAAATAGGGGGAGGGATTCAGAGAGAGAGAGAGAGAGATAGAGAGAGAGAGAGGTATTGATATGATGAGTGATATTCATCATTGCAAGCAGTATATCTGAAGGATGCACACAAGCTTAAAACATTTGTCTAAAACAGCATAATCAGACAAAAATAGTGTCATTCTGAAAAGTTTTACATTGCACACATTTTAGAAGAAAACATATGAATGATGATGAATACAGAATATTAAAGTTAAAAGCCCTCTTTAATTATAGAGGGCAATACCAATCTATTGTCACTAGAATTTAAGCACGGTTTATGCAGGAACAGATTTTTCATTATTTGTATTTTGAAATGTTGTTTGTGCAATGATTTAAAGCCGCTCTTTTCTAGACAGTTGAAAAATGGAAAGGTGGTCTGAGGCATGAGGGGGGAGTGCCAGTGTGGTTTCAGTGCTGAGAGAGGGAGGTGTGAACACAGCTCTGTACTGCAGGTCAGTCTTCCTGTGTAGCTCTGGTCTGAGTAAAGCTGAATATATAAGGCTGTGGGTGGAAAATAACTGAACCTCCCCTGTTACCACAACAGAACAGTCTGAAACGGACAAACACATTGTACTACTGATGAAAAAGAGAGCTGTGTGTAAAAGATTTCTGTCAGTTTCTATGAGCTTTTTAGAAACAAGTAAATTTTTGCCTACAACCTAACCCCAATGTCTGCTTGACCCCCATGCTCTTTCTTGATAGCATAGTCTCTTATAACTGCTTGTGCTGGTACTTTTTTGAAGCATTTTTATGCTTCAATGTATCAAATTCAATCAAGAGTACACTTGATCTCAACACAGGCAGTGTATCAGCAATAGGTATGTCCATGTGACATTTACTGCCTGCTTTTTTTACTGTAACCATTTTTCTAGGGAGGCATTTAGTCAAAAAGTCAGATTCTCTCTCCAGATCATCCTTAAAACCACAAAAATGTACTGTGTATTTTTGGGAGATTTTCTGAAAATAATATAAATTTAGGTCATGAGAAGACAGTCAGCAGAAGGACTGAGGAGGATGGGCTCCCCCTTCAGTCTGGATCCATCCCAGCATCAAGTTCCTTGGGATGAACTTCTGTCACCAGGGAGTTTTTTTCTTGCCACTGGTGCCCTAGGCTTCCTCTTATGGGGGTTTAGGTCAGAGTTTTTTAAATGTTAATTAAATTTTAATCTGGAGTGAAAGACCAGTTGGCACAGCTGAGAACAGTATGTGCTTGTTTATTCAGTCTAATGAGTTTGACTCTGTGACATTTCTTTATGTGTTATAGTTCAATGTATGAAATGCAATCAAGAGTATGTTCAAAAACATGTAGAAATGTAATAACATTTAATTAACATGCAATTGAAATGTTTACCATCTTATTTATGTGTGATGGCCATTATACCAGTCTTATACCAGTAATTTTGCACATGTAGAATAAGAGTCAAAAGACGTTATAATCATGCTCAGCTCTCTAAGGTAAATACTTTACTAAAGTCCATTCTGGGTAAGGGCGTTACTCTCTCTTTGTTCTCTAGATTATAAGACCCTGTGAACACAGGAAGGTATCTGCCACTGAATCATTCAGTCAGAAAATGCGTCCAGTTCTCCTCAAACACACTGTGCATCATCAATAACTGACAACGCAATAAAGCTGTCGCTGTGCATACAGGAAGTGCTTTGGCTATTGAAGGTACAGAGAGGGCTCTGGCTGCAGGAGGCCTTGTCTTCAGAAAGCATGTTCAGTAAAACACACAGAAGAGTACACAGATTCACAGTGACCCTGGCTTAGAAGTGGCAGATTTTGTACTGTATGCCAGACGCACCGCTGGTGTGGATGTGCAAAGATACATTATCTCCACATGCCTCTCTGCTGTATGTGGAGTAAATATCCCTGTAAAACTTCAAATGACAGTATTTATACAGAAAGGTGGATTGTGATAGGAACTACGTATGTACCCTGACTGTCTGATCTATGGAAACATCAAACAAAAAAGCATGAACAATATTTACCATAAGAAATAATTCTGCATTATATTATTATGAAGTTTATCGTATTTTATTTGTTTAGAGCATTTTAAAGAGGCATTTTCATAAAGATTTTCATAAAAAACTTTGCAGTGGAGCCAGAAAAGGACAACCCCCCCGTAACTAGGGCAGCTCCGACCAAATACAGGAAATAGCCCCAAAAAACGGCTAAGGAAAATAAAGCAACCCTTAAAAACCAGGGTGAATAACCCAACCAAAATGAGTGCTAAAAGGCGAGCACTGCAACCCCGGACCGGGGATCCCAAAATAAAAGTACAACCTAGTATAAAAGACTAGGTAAGCAAAATAAAGAACCGTGAGTCGCAGCTCAGGAAAACGCACAAACAAAAATAAATACCGGGGACAACGTCCCTCACCCACAGGCTCACACGAGCTTGAAAACAAAAGAGAAAAACAAAAGAACCTATAGGAAGGCGTTCGCAGTGTACACAGACTAGCGAGCAGAACACCTTCCTTACCTTATTTCCTTTTAAATGAATGCAAAAACCCAAAACCAGAACAATACCTGACTCATATAATTACTGAGTCTACCGTGTGCTTTACCAGCTTGGTGACAGAGCGAACAGTGACACCAAAGCGTCGACCGATTGTCCGCGAGTGCTTTATATACAGCTTCAGCAGGTAAGGTACCCTTGGCACTAATGAGGGCCAGGTGAAAATAATAAAGCCCGGTACTACCTCCCAACCCTGACATCCTAATGTTTCACTTTTCCATCTCTGTTTATTATCACATTACTGGCATTTAGTAGGCTCTTTTACCCAGAGTGACTGACACAATTCTACAATTTATATTAAATATACACTGAAGTCATTCAAGTTAACAGCCTTCTTGCAGAACATGACCTGAATGAAAGTCACCTCCTCTTCCCTAACCACTGCAATACACTGCCGCCCTAAACTGTCAGATTTAGCAACATTGAACGACATTTAAACCTTGTGTTGTCTTAAGGGTGAAAAATGACCCGCCACTGTATTTAATAGCAAATAAAACTTTTTTCAACTTTAAATTTGATGACAAAGTTGATGAGTGACAGATTGTTTCTTCATGCAAAATATATTTGGGGTTGAGGGGTTCAGTGAAAGTGGGCCATTTTTGACCCTAAGGACAAGGGGAGTATGCAGAATCGTAAGACTACACTAGGGTTGAAGTTTTATTTCATTTATTTGAAAAAACATTTAAGAATAAGCACAGCTCCAAGCGACTCTTTTTGTTTTTAAAGGCAAATTTACAGTTTACGGCTCATATACTGTAATGTGCACCGATGTGAAGGAGGACATGTTTGATAAATTGTGATCATTCTTGTGACAAAGATTAATTTTTATGGAAAGCTTCACTCGTGGTCTTTAAATCTCACACCTGAATAAACCGTTTCTCTCTCTTCCTCCCTCTTCTTCCTCCTCACTTTGGGTTTCTTGGTGGTGAAAGTCAAAGTAGTGTAATTCATCGCTGCATCTTGATGCTAAAAGGAAACGCACATATGATTACAGTATATTTTCCGGAGAAATGGTCCATTTTACGTTTTGACGCAGCCCCTGTTTGAGTAAAATAAAAAGGAAATTCATAACAAAATAATTAAAGCAGTGATTTTTCAAATGAGAAATGATGATGAGAATAATAATAATAATAATAATGATTATTATTATTATTATTATTGTTATTATTATTATGATTATATTATTATTCTTTTGTAATAATATGTGCAAATGGGGTCAATATTACTCAATGTTACTCTAATCAAGTTAAAATCTGACAGTTGATCTGGAGTTGATTTAACAGTCCATATTACTGTGCAGAGGTCCCCAAGGCAAATGTTAGACACAGGAATATCATACAGCCTGACCCTACTGTGTTAGCCCCTTGTAATACAATGCAGTATGCACTAAAAACAGTTCATGGGCATGCAGTTGTACACTGTTTAAGTATGTATGCAGCTTACGTTCTGATCTTAGCTTGGCCTTCTGAAATGGTAGATGATGACACATATCATCACAGTGCCAAAAAGTACCCCGGTCCTCAGGATGGACAGCCAGGAAAGGATGGTCACAACTCCTGGGTGAAATAGCATTAATCCATGCATATGCACTTTTTAAAGTAGGATTACTGTAAATAATGTATACTGGATTTAAATACTGTATATTTAAAGCTGGGCGGCATGGATGGTGCTGTGGGCAGCACTGCCACCTCACAGCAAGGAGGTCCTGGGTTCGAATCCCGGTCGGCCGGGGCCTCTCTGTGTGTATGTTCTCACCGTGTTTGCGTGGGTTTCCTCTGGGTACTCCGGTTTCCTCCCTTAGTCCAAAGACATGCAGGTCTAGCTGATGGGAGAGTCTAAATTGCCCTTAGGTATGAGTGTGTGAGTGAATGGTGTGTGTGCCCTGCGATGGACTGGCGACCTGTCCAGGGTGTATTCCTGCCTTTCACCCAATGTATGCTGGGATAGGCTCCAGCCCCCCTGCAACCCTGTTCAGGATAAGCGGGTTCGGATGATGAATGAATTAATTAATTCATGAATATTTAAAGCTTACCCTCAACATCCAGCATGGTCCCATTCCCAAACAGGATCTCCCCACAGGTGGCCACAGCACAGTAGTAAGTCCCAGCATCAGAGAGGCTGAGGTTCCTCTTGGGGAAGTTGTAGACACAGCTCTGTGTGGGAGACACAGTCCCAGAGCTCCTCTGGCACTCATCACTCCTGTGTCCATGGGTGTGAATGATTCCTGGAGGGGACTCTTCTGAACCCGGTCTGAACCAGTGCACACTGTGTTCTCCTGCACAGGTCTCAGTGTGTACTGTACACTGCAGAGTCACAGAGTCTCCTGGCTGCACTGACTCAGACTCGGGCTGCTGCAGCACTAATGTCCTGCTCTGGGACTCTGGCCCTGTCAAAAGTTAGCACTCAGTACAGAATTGTCCTTTGGATTCCACTGTGTAAGGTTTACATATAAATGCAGTCTGGCTTTGTATTATTGTACGTTATACAGAGAGCTGAAGATGACTCCACCGATCATAATATAAAGTGCAGCATGTTTTTGCACATATGTCTGATTCAGATGCAGTTTGTGCACTAGAAATGATCATGTCGAGAAGCAATGATATGTTAAAAAGACTATTGATTAACTACATGCATTTTACTATCCTAGAAATTAAACCATTGTATTAAATACATTTTAAAAATTATATTCAAATGAAGCAATTCATTTTTAATGCTTCAATGTTTTCCACTTCAGTAGAAATGGTTAATAACTCTACAAAAGATAACAGGGACACACTGCACACACTGAAACTTGATAAGATAAACCAGAAAGAAAAGCAATTTCTTCAATCAGTTTTGAATGCTTTCTTTTTCTATTCAAAAAATGTAAAGCTTCTTTGTTATATACAGCATGCAAACCATCATACATCATCATACAATGTACATCACAAAATAAGAGTAATCAGTCATCCGATTCTAAATTAGTCACAATAATTAATCCCACAAATCTTCAACATCTTCGTCACTAGGGAAATTTCAGTGAATGCATTTTGAGTGATTGATTTCATGTGCAAAGAAACAATGGGCTACAGCTGATGCACCAGCAAAGAACAATGTGGAGAACCAACAGGATCCGACCGGACCTGGGTAGATTTTATATTTTTACTTTTTTATTTTTATTTTTTCATATTTTCTCATTGTGACGTGTCATGGATTCATAGCTGAACGATAGATGAGTATTTGAATTTTCCAAATCTGCGCTTATCTCATTTTTGACCAAAATCGAATCAAACACAGGGTTTTTAAGTATTCTCTAAAACTGAGAACAGCACGCTGTTACCCAGCAGTGGTATACAGTGGTATGCAGAAGAGCATCTCTGAACACAACATGTCAATCCTCTAAATGGACAGGCTGCACCAGCAGAAGATGCATTAAGTCTAAAAAAAGTCTAGTCAAGTGCTCAGTGAGTATATAAACGTAGCCTTTAAGATGTACAGCAAATGGCAGCTCTGCTTTTGGCGAAAGCATCACCATAAACAGTTCATACGCTAAATATCAATTTTATTATATTTTTTTATCTTTTTATTATATGTCTTTTACTTCAGAGTGTTTTTGTCAGATAAATTGAACCAATACTTAAGTATTGGAAAAAAGAAGCATAGCTTAAATTTATAACGTAGAATGACAAATTACAATTTCGACAAGTTAAGCTATGGAAAAATATAATTCATACTTACCCGTCACTATTAACGTACTTCCATTTCCAAAGCTGATTTCATCGAAGAAGTGAATAAAAGTGCAGTAGTATGTTGCTGAATCTGATGGCTCTACATTTGAGACAGTCAGGTTAAAGCTTCCCTTTGCTGTCTTAGCACTGAGACGTGTACTGTTTTTAAACTTATTGAAAAACACAGCATCTGTTTCATAGTTCACCATCTTTGCAACAGGCTGAGGCTTCTGTCCAAGTGGGTGCTTTATCCAGCTGATCATGCCCGCTCCTTCCATATCAGAACAGAAACACGGGAGAGTCACGGTATCTCCAAGCTGAGCTGTCACCAGAGCGTTGGGCTGAACTTCACTCTGCCCAAGCAGACCACCTGGAATCCAACAGAAAGCAATATTTCAAATTCACTGACAATGGGGGGAAAAACAAAGCAGAAACACCCACCATTCTCTGTGTACTCTCTGTACACTGCTTAAAATGATTGTAAAAAGATTTTGGTCAGTAAGTCAGAAACAAGTATACACTTACACAGTTTGCTGAAAAACATCAGAATAACACAGAGGGCTGCCATCGCTGTATCTGAGCTCTTCTGTCCTTGAGTCTCTCTTCTGGTTGAGACCCTGTTGTACCCTGCACTGTAAAACTCAAAGTGTACAGAGTAGGAGGACTTGAGCTGATCATTTTCCAGTAGGAGGTCACAAGTCAGGGGCAGATATTATTGGCTGTTAAAACATGTATTGGGTGACAAAGTTTATGTGTGTATGTGTGTGTGTAAATATATGTGTGTGGAAGTTTGTGTGTGTGTGTGTGTGTGTGTGTGTGTGTGTGTGTGCGTATATGTGTTTATGTGTGTGTGTGTGTGTCTGTGTAGAGGTTCATGAATGTATGTGTATGTGGGTGCACGTTTGTGTATGTGTCTGTGCACATTTGTGTGTTAGTGCGTGTTTGTGGGTGTGTCTATGTGTGTGTGCATGTTTGTGCATGTGTGTATACGTGTGTGGGTGCACATTTGTGCATGTGTGTGTGTATGTGTGTGTGTGCACATTTGTGCTTGTGTGTGTGTATATGCGTGTGTTTGCACATTTGTGCATGTATGTGTGTATATGTGTGTGCGTGTGCACGTTTGTGCATGTGTATGTGTATATGTGTGTGTGTTTGTGTGTGTGTGTGTGCACGTTTGTGAACGTGTGTGTTTGTATGTCATGCACTATGGGCACGTGGCACAGATGAGGGAAGAGGTAGTGCGGTTGTAGTGGAAAAAAAACGTTTAATTTTACAACAAAGGTAAAAACAGTTGTGGTAGAAAGGTATACAGAGAGGTGTGCTGCATGCTGGAAGCAGAGCCAGCGTGCTGTCTTGCCCATGAGTCTGTTAGTCTTCTCTGTCTGTGAGGGGGAGGCAAGTTCTGAAACTGAGAACTGCCTCTCTGGGAGGCAAACTGGTATTGTCTAATACCTCTTTCACACTAAAGCAATGAATGAGGAACCTGTGTTTGCCATTGCTGTGAATGAGGAATCCTGTGTCATTTGACCTGGAAGCACAACCCCAGTCATGACCTGAGATTTATGTGGGGCACATGGCTGGGCTTTGGCATAAAAGGGGGGACATGGGTTGGGCTACTATACTCGGTAAAGTTAGTTAGTTGAACCGATCCTCAATCTTCTTGTGTTTAACTTGGGCAGAAATGATGATGAGTCCCAGTGCCCATGGGCCCTCCCAAACCGGGGGCCCCAATGCTTATAGCCCCTCCCAAACCAGGGGCCCCTGTGCTTATGGCCCCTCCCAAACCAGGGGCCCTTATGGCGCTGCACCTGTATCACCACCACTGGACATGTATGAAAGTTCACTTTGGGCTCCTGGGTCTTGAGTGAATGGTAAGGACCCCATTCTTTCCCAAGAACACAAGACTTTAAATGGGCCAAAGGCTTGTTTCGGTACCTCATGTGATCCCTGGCTTTTGTGTCTGAAAGTGGGCTGTCCCGGCTTGAGGAGCAGGGTGCTGAAGTTTCTCCTGGTCCTGCAGGCACTATCCGTGGTTCTGAATGTCCCTGCTGTGGAAAGGAAGAGGAGGAAGCCATATGTGTTGTTGGCACCTCCTTCATCAGATGCCTTTGAAAAACCTACTCATTTAAATAAAGAGTTTGATATGAAATATTCTGTCTCACGGTTGATGGCCGAGGACAAAAAGGCCTTGCAGAGCATGTTGGCCCTAGTAGACCTACTTTGCTGGAACTGGAAGTGAGGTTTTCCAGGGTGTTTAATTTCACATCCTGCTGCAGTTGCCCAGGGGTGAATTTTCATGCAGTTCTGAATAAGGGTACATCGCAGTAATGTTGATAACAGTTTTGATCCTATTCACTATAAATGATCATGCAGGATGTCATGAGTTAGGTTTACCGGGAGAGGACTGCAGGTTCCACTTTCCAAATTCTAAAAGACAAAACTAGGGTCAGG